>NC_091986.1:119483846-119694578 GCF_044704955.1 Pristiophorus japonicus
GTAGGTAATATTAGATGATGACTCCATAATCAAAAATTGTAGCAAAGGGTGATGAAAGATGAAAGTGGGAAAGGATAGTTCTAATCATATTGTCATCATTATATATAATCGTTTTTGGATAAACTCAATTGTGTTATTTTCTTTGTTTATGCTTATATTCTGGGACGGTAATTATTTATTCTGATTATAAAGAACAATCCTAACATAATCTGTGCATTTTAGGTAAAATTCAAAAATTACATTGCCCACTTTAAATTAGAATGCAACGCTAAACATGGAATATTGTGCTCATATGGCATGCAGGTACAGCAGACGGTGAAGAAGGCAAATGGCATGTTGGCCTTCATAGCTAGGGGATTTGAGTATAGGAGCAGGGAGGTCTTACTGCAGTTGTACAGGGCCTTGGTGAGGCCTCACCTGGAATATTGTGTTCAGTTTTAGTCTCCTAATCTGAGGAAGGACGTTCTTGCTCTTGAGGGAGTGCAGCGAAGGTTCATCAGACTGATTCCTGGGATGGCAGGACTGACATATGAGGAGAGACTGGATCGACTGGGCCTGTATTCACTGGAGTTCAGAAGAATGAGAGGGGATCTCATAGAAACATATAAAATACTGACGGGACTGGACAGGTTAGATGCAGGAAGAATGTTCCCGATGTTGGGGAAGTCCAGAACCAGGGGTCACAGTCTAAAGATAAGGGGTAAGCCATTTAGGACAGAGATGAGGAAAAACTTCTTCACTCAGAGAGTTGTTAACCTGTGGAATTCTTTACCGCAGAGCGTTGTTGATGCCAGTTCATTGGATGCATTCAAGAGGGAGTTAGATATGGCCCTTACAGCGAAAGGGATCAAGGGGTATGGAGAGAAAGCAGGAAAGAGGTACTGAGATGAATGATCAGCCATGATCTTATTGAATGGTGGTACAGGCTCGAAGGGCCAAATGGCCTATTCCTGAACCTATTTACTATGTTTCTATGTTTAAGAACATAAGAACATAATAATTAGGAACAGGAGTAGGCCATCTAGCCCCTCGAGCCTGCTCCGCCATTCAACAAGATCATGGCTGATCTGGCCATGGACTCAGCTCCACTTACCCGCCTGCTCCCCATAACCCTTAATTCCCTTATTAGTTAAAAATCTATCTATCTGTGACTTGAATACATTCAATGAGCTAGCCTCAACTGCTTCCTTGGGCAGAGAATTCCACAGATTCACAACCCTCTGGGAGAAGAAATTCCTTCTCAACTCGGTTTTAAATTGGCTCCCCCGTATTTTGAGGCTGTGCCCCCTAGTTCTAGTCTCCCCAACCAGTGGAAACAACCTCTTTGCCTCTATCTTGTCTATCCCTTTCATTATTTTAAATGTTTCTATAAGATCACCCCTCATCCTTCTGAACTCCAATGAGTAAAGACCCAGTCTACTCAATCTATCATCATAAGGTAACCCCCTCATCTCCGGAATCAACCTAGTGAATCGTCTCTGTACCCACTCCAAAGCCAGTATATCCTTCCTTAAGTAAGGCGACCAAAACTGCACGCAGTACTCCAGGTGCAGCCTCACCAATACCCTATACAGTTGCAGAAGGACCTCCCTGCTTTTGTACTCCATCCCTCTCGCAATGAAGGCCAACATTCCATTTGCCTTCCTGATTACCTGCTGCATCTGCAAACTAACTTTTTGGGATTCATGCACAAGGACCCCCAGGTCCCTCTGCACCGCAGCATGTTGTAATTTCTCCCCATTCAAATAGTATTCCCTTTTTTTGTTTTTTTTCCCAAGGTGGATGACCTCACAATTTCTGACATTGTATTCCATCTGCCAAACCTTAGCCCATTCGCTTAACCTATCTAAATCTCTTTGCAGCCTCTCTGTGTCCTCTACACAACCCGCTTTCCCAATAATCTTGGTGTCAGCTGCAAATTTTGTTACACTACACTCTGTCCCCTCTTCCAGGTCATCTATGTATATTGTAAACAGTTGTGGTCCCAGCACCGATCCCTGTGGCACATCACTAACCACCGACTTCCAATCTGAAAAGAACCCATTTATCCCGACTCTCTGCTTTCTGTTAGCCAGCCAATTTTCGATCCATGCTAATACATTTCCACTGACCCCGCGTACCTTTATCTTCTGCAGTAACCTTTTGTGTGGCACCTTATCGAATGCCTTTTGAAAATCTAAATACACCACATCCATTGGTACACCTCTATCCACCATGCTCGTTATAGCCTCAAAGAATTCCAGTAAATTAGTTAAACATGATTTCCCCTTCATGAATCCATGCTGCGTCTGCTTGATTGCACTATTCCTATCTAGATGTCCCGCTATTTCTTCCTTAATGATAGCTTCAAGCATTTTCCCCACTACAGATGTTAAACTAACCGGCCTATGGTTACCTGCCTTTTGTCTGCCCCCTTTTTTAAACAGAGGTGTTACATTAGCTGCTTTCCAATCCGCTGGTACCTCCCCAGAATCCAGAGAACTTTGGTAGATTATAACGAATGCATCTGCTATAACTTCCGCCATCTCTTTTAATACCCTGGGATGCATTTCATCAGGACCAGGGGACTTGTCTACCTTGAGTCCCATTAGCCTGTCCAGCACTATCCCCCTAGTGATAGTGATTGTCTCCAGGTCCTCCCTTCCCACATTCCTGTGACCAGCAATTTCTGGCATGGTTTCTGTGTCTTCCACTGTGAAGACCGAAGCAAAATAATTGTTTAAGGTCTCAGCCATTTCCACATTTCCCATTAGTAAATCCCCCTTCTCATCTTCAAAGGGACCAACATTTACTTTAGTCACTCTTTTCCGTTTTATATATCTGTAAAAGCTTTTACCATCCGTTTTTATGTTTTGCGCAAGTTTACCTTTGTAATCTATCTTTCCTTTCTTTATTGCTTTCTTAGTCATTTTTTGCTGGTCATTCTATATCTGGTGGAACTAACAGACAGACTTCAGCAGCAGTCTATTTTGAAGTATGGTCCATTTATACTGCCAATTAAAGGTATATGCTTTAGAACAGTGTGAACGAGCAGTATCCAGTAATACTGCAGTTAATATGAAACCCAAGCTTTGTGAGATTGCCTCTTCAAGGTGATCTTGCACGAGTTGATAAAGTTGGAAACATTTTCAGATAACTGACTTAAAAAGGCAGAAAACTATATTGAACTGATACAGAAACTGCTGGATAACTGGCCTATTTAAAACATTACAGCATATGCAGGTCCCGTTTTTGTAATCATTTATTGATTGCTTGCTATGTACACCATTGCAAATAAGTTGATTCTTCCCAGAACATGCTTACCATAACCTGACATGCATAAACTGTTGTTTTTATTTTTCATTCATTTTACTTGTACAGCTTTCTGATTCTAATCACTGAAACTGACCCAAATACATCCTCTGACAGCTGAAAGTGCAACTGAATAAGGAGCAGAATCCTCTATTTATTCTGAGGCCATGGATATTACAGTCACAAGGTGGAGTATACAGAAGATAGTTTGCAGTGTCAGTATTCCTCAGGTAGTACTGCTTACCTAGCAGAATGATTGTGGAAAGATTTCAAACTTCCAGCAAATCCTGAAAGATGGTGTGTGTAATTTTTAATTTCAAATTAAGTGCAAGGAATGTTTTCAGGTGATAAATTAATAATAGGCTCGTATTAGATTGTGATACTTAAAATAGGTTAGATGACTGAAGGAGAGGATAAAAGATCAAGATCACTCACCTATTATACTGTCCTTACTGTGTTTGGAATCTACCCAAGCTATGCAGATAGCCTGGGGGAGACGAAATATGCGTCCTCTCAGGCTGCACTGTTTCTGTCAGGTACCCAATGGGTATCCATAGAGGAAAATCTATCTTAATCCCTTACCACTTTCTACCCATGTTGTTTCATTGTTTCGTTGTGAAAGTGCCTTGGGATGTCTTAGTACATTAAAGGCACTATATAAATGTAATTTGTTGTTGTTGTGTCTACTTTTTTGCTAAAATTAGCAAAAGGAAGAATAATGTCCATTATTTTTTAAAGGAAACCTTCTTAAAAACCATTTAATTACACTTCATACTCGTGAGAAGCAAAAAGATCACTCAGAACAAAAATGTTAATATGAAGGAACTGAAGGATATCCTTATTAGACGGGAAATTGTGTTAGGGAAATTGATGGGATTGAAGGCCGATAAATCCCCAGAGTCTTATAGTCTGCATCCCAGAGTACTTAAGGAAGTGGCCCTAGAAATAGTGGATGCATTGGTGATCATTTCTATCGACTTTGGGTCAGTTCCTATGGACTGGAGGGTAGCTAATGTAACACCACTTTTTAAAAAAGGAGGGAGAGAGAAAACGGTAATTATAGATCAGTTAGCCTGACATCAGTGGTGGGGAAAATGTTAGAATCAATTATTAAAGATGAAATAGCAGCGCATTTGGAAAGCAGTGACAGGATCGGTCCAAGTCAACATGGATTTATGAAAGGGAAATCATGCATGACAAATCTTCTGGAATTTTTTGAGGATGTAACTAGTAGAGTGGAAAGGGAGAACCAGTGGATGTGGTGTATTTGGACTTCCAAAAGGCTTTTGGCAAGGGCCCACACAAGAGATTGGTGTGCAAAATTAAAGCACATGGTATTGGGGGTAATGGGCTGATGTGGATAGAGAACTGGTTGGCAGACAGGAAGCAGAGTCGGGATAAACGGGTTCTTTTCAGAATGGCAGGCAGTGACTAGTGGGGTGCCGCAGGGCTCAGTGCTGGGACCCAGCTATTTACAATATACATCAATAATTTAGATGAAGGAATTAAGTGTAATATCTCCAAGTTTGCAGATGACACTAAACTAGGTGGTGGTGTGAGCTGTGAGGAGGATGCTAAGAGGCTGCAGGGTGACTTAGAGGTTAGGTGAGTGGGCAAATGCATGGCAGATGCAGTATAATGTGGATACACGTGAGGTTATACACTTTGGGGGGAAAAACACGAAGGCAGAATATTATCTGAATGGTGGCAGATTAGGAAAAGGGGAGGTGCAATGAGCCCTGGGTGTCATGGTACATCAGTCATTGAAAGTTGGCATGCAGGTACAGCAGGCAGTGAAGAAGGCAAATGGTATGTTGGCCTTCATAGCTAGGGGTTTTGAGTATAAGAGCAGGGAGGTCTTACTGCAGTTGTACAGGGCCTTGGTGAGGCCTCACCTGGAATATTGTGTTCAACTTTGGTCTCCTAATCTGAGGAAGGACGTTCTTGCTATTGAGCGAGTGCAGCGAAGGTTCACCAGACTGATTCCCGGGATGGCTGGACTGACATATGAGGAGAGACTGGATCGACTGGGCCTTTATTCACTGGAGTTTAGAAGGATGAGAGGGGATCTCATAGAAACATATAAAATTCTGACGGGACTGGACAGGTTAGATGCAGGAAGAATGTTCCTGATGTTGGGGAGGTCCAGAACCAGGGGACACAGTCTAAGCATAAGGGGCAAGCCATTTAGGACTGCGATGAGGAGAAACTTCTTCACTCAGAGAGTTGTTAACCTGTGGAATTCCCTACCGCAGAGAGTTGTTGATGCCAGTTCATTGGATATATTCAAGAGGGAGTTAAATATGGCCTTACGGCTAAAGGGATCAAGGGGTATGGAGAGAAAGCAGGAAAGGGGTACTGAGGTGAATGATCAGCCATAATCTTATTGAATGGTGGTGCAGGCTCAAAGGGCTGAATGGCCTACTTCTGCATCTATTTTCTATGTTTCTATGTTTCTAAATGAATGCCAAATAGAGCATAGGGGACAAATAGAAGGGTTTATTAATATATAAATAGGGGAGAAAAGCAGAAATTAGAAAAGGAAGCTGTGTTGGATGTTGTAAGGAATTGTTTTTTCCTGTGCTCAAAGTAGACAAATTGAACATCTTACAGGTGAGAGCTCAAATGGTGTAGTTACAGAATAACATTGCCAGCATTTTTATTTGGATCAATGCTGAGTAGCTGATAATGTGATCCAAACATCCAAAGTGCTATTGCACATTGGGCACTAGCTCCCTATGTTATGGGACGTTGGAGCCTTTGGAATGCCCAGTGTATATGTTGCTCAATAATGCAACCCTGAAGTACTTGAGGTACTTGAAACTTGTGTGTCAGTTGAGTGCTAGCCTGAGTAAAACCCTAACTCCAATGCAAATGAGAGGATATGCCCATAATGCAAGAGTAGCACATGAACGACACCCCTCAGAATAAAAGTCCATATAAAGTGTCCATATATAACGGAGTCCTCTTTTTTTCAGTTTGGTCCTTGCTCTCAAAGATACATTGCTTTTCTTGGTGTATCTCCTTGCAAGTTACTGGCCTGGAGACTCTTAGTGTAATGATGGAGAGCAATATTTATGCCCCTGAAATCAGAGGAGGCTGACCCTGTCAGAAATCCTGATGCCAGCTCAGTTAAATTATGCTGGCAGGATATGGATGGGAGTCCTGCTGGCAAGGGGGCAGATACCATGGAGGAGAGAGTTGGGAGCAGGGGGGGTGGGGAGAGAGGGAACTCAGAAAATTCAGTAAGGGGCGGAGCTAAAGTGTAAATTTCCTATTTAAAGCGCTCTATGCCATTAAAGGGATGAGCAGGCTCTTGGAAGAGGGACTGAACTGGCTGGAGCTAAAAAAAAAAGGCGAGCTTCTAATTTAAGAGTCTTAGGTGAAAGTGTTGCTTACACAAATTAGAGAGAAGAGGGTTGCCATTGTTGGAATACCAGGGAAGAAACCATCATGTGCAGCAGCCTGGGCCACATGGGAGGAGCAGGCTACGGCTGTGAGTGAGACCTCCATAACTCCAAGGACCCCCTCTGCTATCTCGAAAGAAGTTTAATGACTTCACTAGGTCAGCACAGGTAAGAGTGTTTTCAAATGAATAACAGGACAGATAACTGAATTAGAGAGAAGTATATTGGTATTCCTTAGAACAATAGTTAAGCATTGTACTTTAGATTATTGCACAGCATCATATCCCTTCTCCCAAAAGAAATGTCTCTTGACAGTACTCATGTTCAGTGTTTCACATTTTGTAATGCATGCTAATACACTGAAGTCTCACAACCTAGGTCCTTGATCCTTTACAACTATCATTATTACCATCCATTTGATGAATCCTGACTGCTTGCGACTGCAGGATCTGGAGACTGCAGCAGTCAATTAACACGATGCATTCCTCCTGCAGGAGCAGACAACATGCAATGTCAGGGAATGTCAGGCTACCTGCCAACCTGTGGCATTTGACAACTGATGAAGAGGAAGCAGCGGTCATTCTGGCCTGGCAGTTGGGGATGGAGATATGGGAATCTCGTTATGCCTTCACTGGGTTTGTGTAAACGTATAAAGCTTGTTTATGTTGTATGTATTCTTCAATTTCTTCACCAGCTACCACTTTTCCTTTAAAAAAATCTACTAACTAACTGATTATGATAGAATACTGTCCAAACACAATACAATTAACAGTGCTGTTATTTTTCCTCCATAATCTCTATTTCTGAAGAGTAAGACCATTGCAGTCCCTTCTAGCTCTGGCAACACTGGCACACACTCACCCATCCCATCATAAACCCTCTCCCTTGCACTCTGAAGTCCTGAGCAAATGAGTGATGATCTCAGGGATCCTGCAATGAAAAAACAGACACTACCTCAGCACTAGGCGTATGGAGGTTCTGCATGACTACTCCCAAGATGTGCAGCAAAATGGCTGGAATAGTGATGGAGTTCACTGCCTTGCAATGCACCAACATCCAAGACGGGTTCAACTCATAACAGGACAGCCTGGAGAAAGTGACAGCTGCTGGAGCATTTGTAAAGCTTTCCCACTTCCCATTGAATGAAGGAGTGCAGATATTATGGGGATATTCTGGAGAGGTTAATGTCAATTGGATTGCAAAGTATACAGAGCAGCATCTCAAAGGGACTAAAGAATATTCAGTTGACTCTATTCCAGGGATGTAAGGAACTTTCTGCGTCTGTGAGGTCCATTGTCCCAATAATCGATCTCGCCCAGAATTCTGCCCCCAGTACCAGTGGAGAACCTAGCATGCGTGCCTCAGAGGCTGCATCTCCTCAAGGAAGCAGCATAGAGGAGCACTCCATCAGCTCACCAGAGAAGCCTTCATCTTTGATGGACCAAGCTGCCAAGGAGCCCATGACAAAGATTCAATGTGTCCCCTGTCCATCCCAAAACTTGGGGATCCTAAGAGAAGGGCCACCACCCCAAAAGCCTCATAATATTTTGCAGCAGCTGTCTACATCTTAGACCCTATGGGGCCAAAATTGTTGACGGCCAAGGGCCGCCTAAGTGACGCCCAAAGGGCCGCCGAGATACCTGACGGTACTTTGGGCAGGAGTTTTGGCAAAAAGGTCCTTGAAAGGGCGCCCGGCGGCAAAAGAGGGACCCATGCCGTCAATCTGGGCGGCAGCGGGCAGGAGCTCCCGATCTCGACGGCAAAGGTGCTTGCCGCCCAAGTGCAGCTGAGGATGGAGTCAGGCTCAGAAGGTAGTGGAAAGAGATAGCAGAGGAAGTCAATGCAAGGAGTTTAGCTCCAGGGACATGGATTCAATTCAGGAGGAAGTTTAATGAACTCACATGAGTGGTCAAGGTCCATGAATGCATCTTCAAATGCCATATTCTACCAACTGCACCACTAGTCTCAGCGACTGGTTAAATCACCACACCACCATCACTCATCTACCAACAACCTCTATCAATCAGGACTCATACCTAACATTCATATGCTTCACCTCACCCTCACACACTCAGCAACATTGCAAGTCTCAGGTCCACATCTCACAGCATGCACACACTGCCAGCTATTCAACCATGACAGCCACATCACCCATACAGATTGCACAACATTCACTGACACACTTCCCTCTCTCTTTCAGGAGAAGGTGGTGCACTACCAGAGGCAGCAGGAACTAACCAGAGGGGGAGAGGTGCGCCTGCATGTTCTAAGCCCCATGGAGGAGAGGGTGCTGGCCATTATGGGACGGGCCATTGCTGAGACAGTGGTCACCAGCAGGACTGAAGCCATTGAAGATGAGGGTATCCGCATACCTAATCCTCCTTCTCTCATCACACTTCTCCCTCATCCTACAGTCTCTTCTGACGGAGAAGCTGCTGTTGGTGTAAGCATGCACTTCTTACTTTCCCCTCTCCCCTCACCAAAAACCTACTCTTGCTCTTTTTCCTTTCACCTACCCAAGAACTGCAACTTCCCCAGGTAGTTACATGCTTACTGATGTCATGATCTGTGTGCTCTGCATACTTCCGGCGGACGTTAAGTGCATGCACACTATCCCCTTTACCAATATAGTGTCTGCCGTACTTCACATCAGAAGTGCATGCATGTGCTGTCTATGCCATTTTTGGAACCTCAAGGGCCCTTGTAGCACCATAAAAATAGGTACTACTGAGCTCAATGTTGCCCCCATACAGTCTACACCACAGAAACAGGCCTTTCGGCCCAACTGGTTAAGCCGATGTTTATGCTCCACGCAAGCCTCCTCTCATCCCTCTTCATCTGACACTATCAGCATATCTTTTTATTCCTTTCTCTCTCATGTGCTGATCTAGCTTCCCCTTAAATGCATCTATGCTATTTGCCTCAACTACTCCTTGGGGTAGCACGTTCACATTCTTACCACTCTTCAGGTAAAAAGGTTTCTCCTGAATCCCCTGTTGAATTTATTGGTGACTATCTTATATTTATGACTACTAGTTTTGGACTCCTTCACAATTATGCCAAATGATTCTGTCAACAACAACAACAATTTGCATTTATATATCGCCTTTAATGTAGAAAAACATCCCAGATGTCTTGCAGATGTCAAGCAGATATTGCCATTAACCCTGCTTCATGTTCTTAATAGATGAGATCTACGGCATCAGCAGTGTCATCATCAGGCTCTCTGGTATTCTCTGGGGCATTTATTATCAACCCTTTCCTGATTGCAAAATTGTGATGCGCACAACATGCTACCATAATTCAGAAGACTGTGCTTTGTGTTCACTGCAAGGCACCCCTGGACCTAACTAGACATAGAACTTTTCTTTGAGCATCCCAATGGTTTGCTCGATTCTTATTCTTGTCTTCAAATGTGTATCATTATTATGTTCCATGCAGCCCAGATAATCCTACATAGAGGCATCATGAGCCATGGCAGTCATGAGTATCTCTTATCATCTGGCAGCCATCCTGCCCATTCCATCTGCTGTGAGAGCTGAGACACTGGATTGATGCACCATGATAGTTCACAGCATGTTGTGAATTCATGTACAGGAAGCTGTGTCTATCATGGAAAAAGATCTGCACATTTAAGGAATGGAAGTCTTTGTGGTTCATATAAATATCCAGGTTTACATTTGAGAAATGCAACTCATGTCCCAATTAATAACCCCCACAACCCTGGGCAATCCAGCAATTCTGAAAAATTTGCTGGCCCTCTCAGTCAACTGTATGGGAACCCTGTTGAATTATATAAATTGAGCTACTCTGACAAAGGTAGCATTAGTGACTTGCCTTATTGTAAATTGACTGATCTACCTATAGTCCCCTGTGGCTCCCTGGAATGATCCTGTGGCATAAACGTTGAGAGCTGTGGTGACTTTCTGTGCCGCAGTCAGAGCTGTGTATGCTATGCATCCTGCTTGCAGATTTGGCTGCAACATCAAACACGGCTCCTCCAAAGTTTCATAACTGCAGCACAACCTCCTGAGACAGAGCTCCTGGTAAAGGTCTTAGAAAGTGCTCCTGGGTCTACAGATCTTGGTGGCTGGCACCTGTGAGGTTACAGGGAGGAGGCTGTTGCAGGCACTCTGTGGGGTTACAGGGAGGTGCTGTTGCAGGCACTCTGTGGGGTTACAGGGAGGTGCTGTTGCAAGCACTCTGTGAGGTTACAGGGAGGAAGCTGTTGCAAGCACTCTGTGAGGTTACAGGGAGGTGCTGTTGCAAGCACTCTGTGGGGTTACAGGAAGGAAGCTGCTGCAGGCACTCTGTGGGGTTACAAGGAGGTGCTGTTGCAAGCACTCTGTGAGGTTACAGGGAGGAGGCTGTTGCAGGCACTCTGTGGGGTTACAAGGAGGTGCTGTTGCAGGCACTCTGTGGGGTTACAAGGAGGTGCTGTTGCAGGCACTCTGTGGGGTTACAAGGAGGTGCTGTTGCAGGCACCATGTAGGGGTTCAGGTTTATTTCTGCAGGAGCTGTGTTGATTTTCAGGAATGTGTTTTTGAATTCGAGGAAGGTGTAGTGGCCTAAGCACCATGTGCCTATTTTTCTATTTTCTGGAAGTTTCCCAATGACCCTTACAAAGCTGGAACTCCCTAAGCTGGGAGTCCCACTCCTGATGCCCATTTATGACTGGGTGTTTCTGTGGTAGCCCGTAGTGGGATGACTCTACAAGGGCATGTGTCCAACAGATAAGCAGCCCAGAGCCCCCTAACCCCACACTGGATTTAAAAACAATTCATAAATGTTTTGCTGGATCATCTCCATTGCTCGGGGGGGGGGGGGGGGGGGAGTTGGTGGTGACCTAGGCACCCCCGCAACCCCTAGCACCTACCCCACCAACAGTTGCCATGCCCAGATTTTGGAGTTTCTGGCATGCCCAAGCTGGTAGGCACCAGACATTGGCCCAAAGTGAAGTTTTTGCCTGCTTGACCCATGCAAATGTTGTGCCCTCCCACTGTAGTGACCCTGGTCTGACCCGAGTAATTTTCGGGCCTTTAAGTCTATGTGTACTGTTGGGACTGACGTTTTACAACTGTAAGCACTAAGCAGCTCGTCTACTGTTTCTCAAGGGGTGTTATAAACTCATTGGGGTCTTTAGGATCAGTGAAGAATCGTGTCTCAGATTCAAAATGCAACTACAGAAGGTCATTTAGTAAATCTAAGCTCGTTCTCTCTATTCCTTTACTCGGATTGACCGCTTGTTCACTCTTACTCTCTAAGTACATCAGATAAGCTGTTTGCTTCCTTTCTTAACCACAGCCCATACACTTGACCGCGTGAGCTGTTCAGTAAATTAACATTTTTACTCTGTATGTTTTGCAGAATGCTGCAACATAGACAGCTACAACCTGAATTGATTTTCTCTAAAGCTATCAATTAGGACCAAGAGCCAGACGCATGAGTTTATTATTTTAAACAATCAGATCATAATTTTAAGTTATTGATTGATTTATACAACAGCTTGAATTGATGTTTTGGGAAAGTTGAACACCTATTCACAGTAACCTGTCAGAATTAGTCAGTTCCGAAGCATTTTAATATTCGCCAATTTAAAACTGTCACTAAAACAGGGTTGTGCACAAACACTCAAGCTACTTAATACTATGTGTGTGTGTGTGTGTGTGTCGGCCTGTCTGTGTGGGAGGTGGTGGTTAGAGTAGTTAACAATTAATACTGGTAAAAGAGGAGGAGGTTTAAACCATGTACCTGTAGGTAACTAGAAAAGATGCCTATGTCCTTAAATGATGTCCCTAGTTGCTTAAAAGCACACTTTTCTGAATTGGGAAACTTGATGCCCCCTGTAGCATTTGGCAGTTGTCTGTAAGTGTCAGTCACCTCTGGCCCTTCACTACAATAGAGAGTGTACTTTGAATTTAGAGCAGCCAAGATGTCAGATATTTCACTGATGATGTCATTTTAACTGGACCGAATTGATGGGAAACTACTAACATGCTAACAAGCGGCAAGGACGTGTTTTACATAGTCAATAAAACAGAAGCAGAATTCATTTACACTGCGGTTAAGAAAATATTAGAAATATGGGCTAAGCTCACTGGATACTCACTGCATCTGTTTCCCTGGGAAAACAATATTTATTTATTGCTCGCAGAGAAAAAAAATGATAATCCATATCTACATATATCAATATTTTAAACTTAAGCGTTTAGTTTGATAACAATTAATATTGTATATTAATCAATTTTAAATGAATACAGTCATATTTTAGTCAACCCTGTAGCAACAAATCACACACTCCAAAATTCGTCTATATAAATGCGAACCCCAAATGCTCATAAAATCGCCCTTTGTACGGGAAAAGAAGCGCGTTTTATACTGTTGCTAAGGTTCTTATTGTTTTCTCGCAGTTTTTGTGCTGGAAGGTCAGCCTTTCTGTGAGTCTCTTTCAGTGGCTTTGCTGTATTGGGCTGAGATAATTAGATCAGTGCTATCAGTTTCACTGTCCTTTTTCTCACTACTATTTACATGATAAAGGAAGTTTATGCTGGTTGCTGTTTCCCTTTAGATGCTCCACTTTCTTCAACAGTGAATGATTCAGTACATCACCTTGCCATGTACTGGCAAGGATACCCAGACCCTTGGGGAAAACAAATCGCCGCTTTATCCAAAATAGAGCTGTTTACATAATGTTATCACCCGACGGAGAGCGTCCACTGGGCATGTCATACCCATCGGGCGATTAGATCACATTTACAGGATTTCTCCCAGCGCTATTATTAAACACAATAGGAAATGGGCATTAAAAGCGACTGTAACCTGTTTTAGCCAATGTGTTCATTGGAATCTATTTTCCAACTTTTGCGAATGTTTTCTATAACGTGAAAACTATTTGCCAAATTAAACTAAAAAGAAACATTTTAAGGTCAAATTTTCTTCTGGCAGATTGAGCCCGAACTGGACTTTTCCTTTAACTTAATAGCTCCAGAAGCTTTTTCAGTTAAATCGACTGTTCATTATTTAGCACCATTTACGGAGCTGTGTGGTGAGTTTTAATGAATCCTTGGCACAAAGCGTCCTTTCAGAGGAGGGAAGAATAGACTCTATTTAGACCCTTACGGCTGTACGTCAAAGGCTAACCATAATACTTGTCAAGCTGGGGAAAATTCCCACTGATATGGGAATGTGTATTTGCGCCTGCAGCTAAGAAATCAACTCTTACGAAATAGCAGGTAGACAGAATAAGGCGACAGACTTCTAATGTGCAACACAGTGGCACCTGCTGAAGGTAACCGGGTACAAGAAGCGAACACTTGACGCCGCTCTTGAGTACCGTCCAGGCCTTTCTGCTAAATTTGGAGCAGTTTGGCGGGATGGTCACATTTCCCGGAATGCCACGAGCTTCATTTAAACTTCCTGGCCCATGACAATAATAAAAATACAATTTATTCTTCTCCAAAGCTGCACCGTACTCTGAATACAAGAGGAAGCTTCTTTTTAAATCTAGCTTTACGAGACTCTTTATGCCACAATATGAACTGTTTTAGATTCATTATTCATTAACACGCTTGAATTATAAAATACATTTGTCGCTGTTAAAAGACTTTTAATGAATTGAAATTCGCGGGGTTTAGATTGCATTAGAGATATAAATATGGTTTTAGAAGTTTTTTTTAAATAAATGATCGCATACCCCACTATTTTTGTAACTTTGGAGACAGGGCATAAAATTGTATGGGTGGACGAATTCCTAGAAAGAAATAGCGTAGAGAGCGATTCAAGATAGAGTAATAGAATAATGGAATCTTCTTAAGACTGTCAATCCTCCTAAATACATTAAAAGGATAATTTAGAATAGGAAATCCAAGGTTAAAATTGCACAAATAAATCCAACATATTTCTACATGAACTACTTTTTTATCTCTGTTCCCGAGGCTGAAGTTTGTAGGTGTTGAACTTTATACTGCTGTAATGAAGTGCTTCTCCAAACCGTGTCCAACCTCCTTAAGCTGTCCGATTTAATGAATTCACAGCTCTATAATAGGATCTGGGACGCTTTTGACTCACTGATTCGACTGACGGGAAACGGATATTCTTTCCAGCCGGAGCCTATAGCGAAGCGCATTCATTAAAACACTATTCACGAGGGGCTTGGGAGGCGGGGTGCGGCCAAAACGTTGCGATGATGTATTGCCCAGTTTATTTGGAACAATCTTTAAGGAACTGAACCCCGGGCTGGATTTAAGCTTGAGAGCTCGATCGTTTACAGGGATTTCCCTCCGCGCCCCAGTCTCAGCCCGCGGACCGTGCGGTGGCTCACAGACAAGGATTCCCACCTGGAGTATGCGCTCGAAAACTTTGTAGCCACTTTGCAGCGACAGGGACTGGTCACTATTATCACTCGAGACAAGGGGACGGGAGATGGCTGTGCAGGCTGCCATCATGAATCCTCACTTCATCCATTTCTGTTTCCCCGGCTCCTCGATGGAGTACGAGATGGAAAGTGCTTACAGCGGGGCTCTGTTGGGAGAGATGGAGAGCGCCGGGGAGGTCAAGGAAACGACCAGCGCCCTCCTCAACTTCATCGACTCGGCCTCCAGCAACATCAAGCTGGCTTTAGACAAGCCCGTCAAATCCAAGAGGAAAGTCAACCACAGAAAATACCTGCAGAAACAGATCAAGAGGTGTACGGGGATAATCTCCGGCAGCAGCAGCAGCCCCGGACCTGGGCAAGAGACAGCCAACAAGAGACAGGCTTCCCCCCCTTCCTCCTCCTCCACCACCGGACACTTCCAATGCAAACCGCCGCCAAAGAAGGACGGATCGCAGTCGAGCCTTCAAAGCAAGTCCCTGGCGGCTCTCTTCGACTCGGTCCGGGATCTCCGTCGGTCGGCGGCCGGAGACCGAGCCCTGGCGGCGGCGGCGGCGGCGGGCAGCAGCAGGAAGGTGCCGCTGAGGAACCGCAACCTGCCGCCGTCCTTCTTCACCGAGCCGGCCAACGTTAAAATCACCTCCACCTCCGGGATGTCCCTCAAGGACCTGGAGAGGGGCAATCCCGAGGCTGCCGAGTTTTTCGAGCTGCTGGGGCCAGATTACAGCAACATGATCTCGGGACAGGAGCCGTTCCTGGGCTCCTCCCTGCGGACCCAGCAGGAGGGCAGCTGCGATCTCGGCTCCTACGACTCGTACCGCGGGATCGCCGCTCTCAGTGGGAGCTTTTCCCACTTCCCGGATCCCTGGCTTGCATGCAACCCCCCGAAAAAGAGCCCCACAGCCGGCTGCAACCTCGCCATCAGCGAAAACGCCAGGACAGTGCCCGTACAGACACCGCTTTACTCCAACAACCAGCCCGCAAACACTTCGCCCATGGAGGAGCCTCCAGTCAGTTTAGCAGCCTTCCCGCAGTTTTTCCCTGAATGTTCACTGCCACAGGTCTCTTACGAATACAGCCCAGGGTATAATTGCAGCAGACAAAACTTCCCGAGTCTTTAATTCCCTTTTAGAAACAGTACTTACTACACAAAGACTTTGGAACTCGGTCCTGTTTTATTTGACCAGTATTACAGGTGAACTGTTCAGATAGAGAGATCGGCAATGGGCCCTTTTTGGGCTTCCGAACACCAGGCGCTAACGTGCATCCACTCGAGGTATGCATTACTTTGGAATAAGGCACGGCGGCTTTAATTCATTATAAAAATAAATCACACACCTCCGCTGTGTTTTACATTGAATGCACCAGATGATAGGGAGTATTTTGGTTGCTTACTTTTTTAGGTTAAACATGATGGTCCGTTATAATTGTGTATTAATTAGTCTAGTCCAAGAAAGGCTGTCTAAAATATAACCAAGCACACTGTAATTATGTATAAATCTCGTGCTGAAGTGCGAAACGGGTCATTTCAACTTTCAATGTTGCATGAAAGTCAAAAAGAAAAACTTCTACTTTAAGACGGGCGCTGCCTTTCAAACGGCGTTTAGATGCAATTGCACTTTGTGGATTGAAAGATTTGACTGAGTAACTCTCTATTGATTCAGTACGTGACAACGGACGACAAGTCCCGCATTGCCAGGACACAAACAACATAATAAGGTATATTGTAGTTAAAATCTGTTTTAAACGATATAAATTTGAACGCATATACCAAAATGCTGGGGAGCTAAACACAACATGCTGAAATAATGTAAAGGATACTAAGATTATACGACACGGTTAACAGTGAACCATAATAGCATCTGATTTTGAATAAATAAACATTTCTAGATTATGTTATTTATAGTTATGAAAGGCAAACTAGTTAATGCCAAACACCCGCATTAACCGTAAATATTTGTTTGTTCTATGTCTTGGTTTCCATTTTATAAATCTAAATTCCTGGCACCCTGCTGATTACAATATTAGTTTGCCGATGTTATCTTTGTTCAGTTCCCAAAGAGACAAACAACTGTGTCAAGAATTGTTCACCAGGATATTCATCTTCTCCTAGTACCTGCTGTGATTTGGTTTTTAGTGTTCTGTCTTTTTAGAAAGCACTTGATCTGTGTGTTATATCGAGAAAGGTACTAGTTGCAGCTACGTCTCGAGTGAAAGGTCAACAGACAAAATAAAGCTGGTCTTTATTTTCGGAAACCGTCTGGTCTGTTTTGAAGTTTGTTTTCTTTTCCCGAAAAAAAGTCACACAGGACTTCAGGAAGCGGCAAACCTGCTGGGTGAAATGGTCCGTTCCCCACATTTCCCATGCACTACCAACCAACCTCAGAGCGAGGGTACCACACTTAGGTCAAGTAACACTCACCAATCAGACACACTTTACTCAGCTTTTTCGATATTTTCGCTTACAATATGTTTTTCCTTTTAGTGGAATAAGACTAACTGCATAACAAAATAATAATGTATTTGCAAGTCTATCGTGGGAAAACGAACACAGTCCTGTGCGTGGTCACACAAAGACTTATCACTGTTCAGGGGCTTACTTTGGAAAGATGTAGGCGTTGCCCCGTTTATCACAGCCGTTTTTCTGCATCAGTCAATCGCCTCACTGAGGAAAACATTAAGATAAAATAAACGTAATTAAAATAAATGTTATTAACTAAAGTATCACCATGTTATAATGTCATATAATGTCATATCACACCAATAATATAATGTGTTCATAAAATAATTAAAACCCCTTTCGAAGCGAAATGGCAACTTTCGAAAGGTCATTTTAGAAGAATAATACGAATCATAAAAAGTCATCCTTTCTGCTTAGTGAGCTTCGTTAGACTGTTGCTGAGAAAGTGCGATAGTAAAGTTAAATCCATATTTGACTTTATATCAAGGTTTCCATTTTTTTTAGATGGGAATGGTTTTCTGGATGCCATTTCCTTCTGGTAACCAATGCAGTTAAAATATTTTGCAGAACATTACCGACGTTAATACAGTACTGCAGTTTTAAATACATATTTTCAGAATGTTGCATTCTTGACCTCATTTTCTCTTTGCCACGTTTTAAAACCAGTTTGACCAACTATAGCTCCGAGTCCAACATGTATCAACGGGTGACCGTCATCATCGCCAATGCTCACACATGTTTAAAACTTATTTAATAGTTTCATTTTTTACTCAGATTTTCCAAAGAACGTCCTCGATCAATGCACTTCACTCGAGGTTTATATTCCCAGGGATCGCTCGTTTACTGGAGGTAGGGGTTTCAGAAGGAAATCACATTCGTCTCCACCACGAGTTTCCGAACGGAGGGTACATTAAACTGCTGAGACAATCTGGACAGATCCCCAGAGTTCTGTTACTGGGTAGGAATTGTCACAATACATCTCCCATTTTTGAATGGTGACATTACAGTCTATCTTGTTTTTTTCCCCTCTGGAATGTACCACAAAGTCAGTACGTTTCCCAGTGCAGTTATTTCCCTGTTAGTACAGCATTTGGAACGCTACTCAACGTCACCATTTTAAATTAAATTTAGTATTCTGAAAAAGTTTTGCGATGGAAATAAGACGTTCACAGATAAGGTGACATTTGGCAAATGAGCGCTATTAAATTCTCACACAAGGTGAGTATAATTACAAAGTATAAGGAGGCAGTTAAAAATTAAAATTTTCCCAGAACGACAATATTGTTGTTACAGCACAAAGACAGCTGTCCCCACCGCAAACAGTGCCAAACCATGCCCCCATTATTGCGTGTATCTGTTATTTTAATTTTTGTTTCTTCCGAGTTTTTGAGGCTTTGTAAAAATACTTGCACATCGTGTGCAATGCATTGTAGTAAAGGTAGCTTTGAGTTCCGGTATTTATATACAAACACCAATATATTTCGAGAAATTATTTAAAAGTTAAAAACACATTGGAAATCGTAACAATAATAAAAACTCATACTACCAGCGGAAGTTTCAGGATTGCCTCTGGAATGCAACTCTGGCAATATTATTTTGAAACAAAGCTTTAAAAACATTAATGAGGCCCAACCAAACCATGAAGGTAAATTGCACCAATGTGAAGAAAGTTAACAGCAAGTAAACAATTAAATGAAAGGAGGGATGGGACTGAGCGTGGAGTGACAAGCTAACTAGGGAAGTAATGGAGTTTAGTTTGTCCAATTTGTAATTGTCCCATGCTGTAACAGAAACAATAGTTCTTACTATAATTTTGTATGTTTAGGGCAAGTCAGTACAAGATGAACCCTAAATTCCACCCCAAACCATAACGCTGATATAAGACCGGGTCAACTTGATCTGTTGATCCATCACTTTCCTTTCAGTAGAACAGACTAATATTATAATATATTTGCATGCCAATCTTTGCAGAAACCCAATGATCCTTAGTTTTAGTTGTTACCATTAAAATTTTATTAATCAAAATACTCATCTTCATGTCCCTGCCATCCAAAAATACTCTTTTCTCTGTTCTTTCTAGTACATTTCTATCAGCTCTTGCTCTACTCCTCCATTGGCCACTCTTCCTCCCAACTTCTGTCTGGCTGCCCACTACTGATTTTAAAGCCCATCTTCCTCTAGCCACCTGCTGGGCATGCTCCCATTTTAAACCAGTAGTTGGTGTCTGGAATGTAGTTAGGAAATTGGGAGGGTAAATTAAAATGTAAATATTATGTGCCAGACCGGGACAGAAACAGCTGCATTTTTGGTGTGCTACTGGGCCCACTGCCTTTGGAGAATTTGCACCACTGGAGGGAAACCAGCCAGGAGGGAAAAGTTACGGGAGGATATGATACATGTATAAAATTTTTCCCCAAACAGGGATTTAAATTTTTAATCCAGTAAGACTACAAGGTAGTTTTTGCTTAATTCCTTTTATTTGCTTCATTTCTCATTGTTACCCTGCATCCATATGTCCTAAAGCTTTCTTTGTGCCCTCTGGAGACTCCAGGCAGGATTCTCCAATGTATTTTGAGGTAAGTCCATGCAGGAAATAGGATGGGGACTCACTACATCAGATTCCTATCCATTTTTGTATGCATCCAATTTTCAACCAGAAGCACCTGTCCATATCTAAATATACTAATGAAGTGCTAATGATAGATTGATATCATCTGTCATTTGTTCCTGTTGTTATACAAGCATTCTTAATGCCTTGCTAACCGTGGATTTTAGGAATTACAGCACTCAGAAGCGACACACATCACAAATAATTTAAATTGCCTAAGGAGGATGAGGGGCAATAGATTAATAGTTCTACATTGGAAGGATGTGCCACTGCATCGGAGCCAGCAAACATTTTTTTAATCTTTGAGGCCCTCTGCTCCATTCGTAGGCAGACCCTCGAAATCAAGGAAGACTTGCTTCCATTCTAAAAGTGAGTTCTCAGGTGGCTGTACAGTCCAATGCGGGAATTACAGTCTCTATCACAGGTGGGGCAGACAGTGGTTGAAGGAAAGAGTGGGTGGGGAGTCTGGTTTGCCGCACATGCCTTCCGCTGCCTGCGTTTGGATTCTGCATGCTCTCGGCGACAAGACTCAAGGTGCTCAGCGCCCTCCCGGATGCTCTTCCTCCATTTTGGGTGGTCTTTGGCCAGGGATTCCTCGGTGCCAGTGGGGATGTTGCACTTTATCAAGGAGGCATTGAGGGTGTCCTTGAAACGTTTCCGCTTAAGTTAATGAAAGCATCCATTACCTGCTGCAGCAGTTATTTCTCAAGCATAAATGGGAATAACACCAGGATCTCGCCCCAAAATGTTAAATTTGGTGGATCCCCAAAACTTTGGTGGGTTTAGTGGCAGGCTAGGCATTTCTGCTGGCTGTTATATATGGAGAAAGAGCCAGACTCAACACTGTGAGCTCAAAGTAAAGTGTGACCTTAGTCTTTTATTGCAGGTCTCCAGAGTGCCTCTCCAACCTGTGAGGCCTCCTTAAATACCTGTGCTCCCAAGGGATTATGGGATCACTTGGGACTTCAGGGGATGAGCCCTCTGGTGGCTGTACAGAGTAAATACAAGTTTACATATATAACAGCACTCCCCCCCACCCCACCCCCCCCGGCAAAGTCAACAGTGTAACTATTTACAAGGTGAGTTGATCTGGGGCCCTTCTTGCCCTGGTTGATCATCTCAGTGTGAAAGCTGGTATTGGTGAACAATTGTTGGACCCTCGCTGGGCTGCTGTGCAGCTGGTCTTGCTGGGCTGACTGGTGTGGTGGGTTCTGCTGGGCTGTTGTGGATGATGGGTTCTGCTTCATGGCCAACCGCAGTGCCGGTTGCCACTGGTGTGTATGTTGGGGGGCCAAAAAAGGTAGGGTCCAAAGTGGGTTGCTCAGGATAGTCTGTGAATCTGAGTTTGATTTGGTCCAAGTGCTTCTGGTGAATGAGTCCATTTGAAAGTTTGATCCGAAACACCCTGCTTCCATCTTTGGCCACGACAGCGCTGAGAAGCCACTTGGGACCTTGCCACTTGGGACTAATTCAAAACAAATACAGGATCATTGATTTCAATCTCGCGTGACACATTTGCGCTATCATGGCATGTATTTTTTTGAAGCCGCCTGCTCTCTACCTGTTCATGTAGATCAGGGTGAACTAACGAGAACCTTGTCTTAAGTGCTCTTTTCATGAACAGCTTAGCAGGTGGGGTCCCAGTGAGCGAATGGGGTTTGTGCGGTAGCTAAGCAGGACTTGGGATAGGCGAGTCTGCAGTGAGCCTTCCGTTACCCTCTTCAAGCCTTGCTTGATGGTTTGCACTGCTCTCTCTGCCTGACCATTGGACACTGGTTTAAACGGGGCAGATGTGACATGTTTGATCCCGTTGCGGGTCATGAGTTCTTTGAACTCAGCACTGGTAAAACATGGTCTGTTGTCGCTCACCAGCACATCGGGTAGGCCGTGTGTGGGAAACATGGCCCGCAGGCTTTCAGACGTGCTAGCTGACATTATATCATATTCAATCCATTTGGTGTACGCATCTACAACCACAAGGAACATTTTACCCAAGAACGGGCCTGCATAGTCGACATGTACCCTAGACCACAGTTTGAAGGGCCAAGACCATAAACTTAGCAGCGCCTCCCTGGGTACATTGCTTAACTGCGAGCATGTATTACATCTGTGCACGCAGGACTCTAAGTCTGCATCGATACCGGGCCACCACACGTGGGATCTGGCTATCGCTTTCATCATTATAATGCCTGGGTGGGTAATATGGAGGTCACTGATGAAGGTGTCTCTGCCCTTCTTGGGAACCACTACTCGATTACCCCACAGAAGATGGTCTGCTTGGAGAGACATTTCATCTTTGCGCCGCTGAAACGGCTTTATCTCTTCCTGCATTTCCACTGGGACACTGGACCAGTTCCCGTGAAGCACACAGTTTTTGACTAGGGACAATAAATGGTCCTGGCTCGTCCAGGTTTTGATCTGCCGGGCTGTGACGGGCGATTGCTCACTCTCAAATGCTTCCATAACCATGGCTAGATCTGTGGGCTGCGCCATTTCCACTCCTGTGATGGGCAATGGCTGCCTACTGAGAGCATCGGCGCAGTTTTCTGTGCCTGGCCTGTGGCGGATGGTGCAGTTGTGTGCGGACAACATGAGTGCCCATCTCTGGACGCGGGCCATGCGTTGGTATTTATCCCCTTACTCTCTGAAAACAGGGATATAAGTGGCTTATGGTCAGTTTCCTATTAAAATTTTAGCCCAAACAGATATTGATGTACATTCTTTACCCTATAGACGCATGCTAACGCTTCTTTTTCAATCATGCTGTAGGCTCGCTCAGCTTTAGACAGACTCCTGGATGCATAAGCAACCGGTTGCAATTTCCCCAAATCATTAGCTTATTGCAATACACACCCGACGCCATATGACGATACATCACATGCTAGTATCAAACGCTTACATGGATCATACAACACAAGCAATTTGAGCATAACAATTTTTTCGCTTTTACAAAGGCATTTTCTTGGCTTTTGCCCCATGCCTATTCATCCCCTTTATGCAGTAAGACGTGCAGTGGTTCTAACAGTGTACTGACACCCGGTAAGAAGTTACCAAGTATTTCAGGAGTCCGAGAAACGACCACAGCTCCGTCACATTCTGTGGCCTCGGTGTGTTCTTGATTGCCTCCGTCTTCGAATCGGTGGGCCTGATGCCGTCCGTCGTGATCCTCCTCCCCAGGAACTCCATTTCAGGCCCCAGGAAAATGCACTTCGAGCGTTTTAATCTGAGCTCCACGCGGTTGAATCGACTAAGAACCTTCTCCAGGTTCTGCAGATGCTCGACTGTGTCCCGACCTGTAACCAAGATGTCGTCCTGGAAGACCACGGTGCACGGGACCGACTTCAGTAAGCTTTCCATGTTTCTCTGGAATATCGCTACCGCTGATCAAATTCCAAACAGGCATCTGTTATAAATGAAAAGATCTTTGTGCGTGTTGATGCAGGTGAGGCCCTTCGATGATTCCTCCAGTTCCTGCGTCATGTAGGCTGAAGTCAAATCCAGCTTCGTGAACGTCTTTCCTCCCACCAATGTTGAAAAGAGGTCGTCGGCCTTTGGTAGTGGGTATTGGTCCTGCAGGGAGAAACGATTGATGGTTACTTTGTAATCGCCACAGATTCTGATGGTGCCATCTCCCTTGAGGACTGGGACAATAGGACTGGCCCACTTGTTGAACTTGATCGTTGAGATGATGCCTTCTCTTTGCAGCCGGTCTAGCTCGATCTCTACCCTTTCTCTCATCATGTACGGTACTGCTTTTGCCTTGTGATGGATGGGTTGCGCCCCCGGAATTAAGTGGATCTTCACTTTTGCTCCTTGGAATTTCCCGATTCCTGATTCAAATAGCGAAGGGAACTTGTTTAAGACCTGGGCACACAGTGTCGTCGGCGGACGATAGCGCATGGACGTCGTCCCAGTTCCAGCGTATCTTTCCCAGCCAGCTCCTGCTGAGCAGCGTGGGACCATCGCCCGGTACCACCCAGAGTGGTAACTTGTGCCCCTTTACGGTAGCACTGCCGATTACGGGAATCAGTTCCTTTGTGTAAGTTCTTAGTTTCGTGCGAATTGGAGTTAAGACTGGCCCTGAGGCCTTGCTGCACCACAACTTATCGAAAGTCTTTTTGCCCATGATGGACTGGCTCGTGCCCGTGTCCAGCTCCATTGACACCGGGAGTCCATTTAGTTCAACATTCAGCATTATCGGGGGACAATTCGTAGTGAAAGTGTGCACCCCATATACCTCTGCCTCCTCTGTCTGAGGCTCTGGTTCGTTGTGATCCTGCATGGATCTGTCCTCTTCTGCAACATGGTGGTTTGCAGGTTTAACAGGATTTGCAGCTCGCCTGCACATACATTGGAAACATAGAAACATAGAAAATGGGTGCAGGAGTAGGCCATTCGGCCCATCTAGCTTGCACCGCCATTCAATGAGTTCATGGCTGAACATGCAACTTCAGTACCCCATTCCTGCTTTCTCGCCATACCCCTTGATCCCCCTAGTAGTAAGGACTTCATTGCAGGTGTCCCATTATTCCACAGCCCTTGCAAAGGTACCCTTTGAATCGGCATGAATGGAAATGATGATCACCCCCGCAGCGCCAACAAGGTGTTAATGGCCTTGCATTCATCACCCTTGATGGTGGACTCAGAGACATCTGCGGACGGGCAGCTGCAGGCATGTGTGATCTGTCCTGTGTGTTGCGATTTGAAAGCAACATCACTTTGTTCACAGTACTTGAAGCAACACTTGTATGCTGACAGATTTGCTTAGTGTTGTCACTTGTGGCAATGAACGCCTGGGCTATCGCTATGGCCTTACTCAAGGTTGAGGTCTCTACAGTCAAAAGGTTGCGAAGTATGGTTTCGTGGCCAATGCCAAGTACGAAAAAGTCTCTGAGCATGTGCTCCAAATGTCCTTCAAATTCGCAATGTCTTGCAAGGCGTCTTAGCTCGGCGACATAACTTCTTGGCCTTCAGATCTTTTGTAGGTGTAGAACCGGTACCTCGTCATCAGAACGCTTTCCTTTGGGTTCAGATGCTCTCGGACCAGTGTGCACAAATCATGGTATGATTTTTCCATGCGTTTCGCTGGAGTAAGCAGATTTTTCATGAGGCCATACGTTCTCTTCTCCATCTAGCTCGTTGCCTACAAAATATTGGTCGAGTTGCTCCACAAAAGTTTCCCAATCATCTCCCTCCGAGAATTTCTCCAGAATGCCCACTATTCTCTGCATCTTTGGGTTCGCTATCTGTATCTCGTCGCCAGTTGTTGTGTATGGAGAAAGAGTCAGACTGAACATTGTGAGCTCAAAGTAAAGTGTGACCGTAGTCTTTTATTGCAGGTCTCCAGAGTGCCTCTCCAACCTGTGAGGCCTCCTTAAATAGCTGTGCTCCCAAGGGATTATGGGATCCATTGGGACTCCAGGGGATGAGCCCTCTGGTGGCTGTACAGAGTAAATTCAAGTTTACATATATAACACTGGCAATCTAGGCTTCCATGTCAGTAAGCTGTGCATTGAACATCTATGTCTGCCTGGTGGGAATGGGCCGGGCCTGGTATACTTGCTTTAGTGTACTTATCGGCTTGTTCTGCCATGGGGTTTTCTCCCACTGCCACTCAATTTATGTGCAGCTCATCTCTGATCACAGAAACAGGATAATGCAAGTTTACCCAAGGTTCCCAGGCAGTTGTCATGATGCCACCATTTTAATTGCGTACCTTATTTACGTGGCTGAGACGCCTACCAGAAACAGGTGGCTGCTTTATGAATTCATGAGGTCATTAGGATACCAATGTAATTTTAACACAAAATTGCTGAAGTCCTGCCCAATGCCCAACCCGCTAGTAAAATCTAACTCTTGGGCTCTCAGGACCACTGGAATCACTGTTTAAAAGGACACTTAGCTGCAGGAATTGGATATTAGGGATCTGTGTGCCATTGTGCTGTTTTGATTTCCAGGAGAGATTCCAGCTTCCAGATTACTTATTTCTGAGATTTTTTTTTGCCTTATTTACCCTAATCAAAATTTCGCAGCTTATCATGGGTTCCATTAAAGCCACAGTGATTCAAATGGAGGAAGAGGAACAGCAGCAGGAACAGCAGAAGCCTTAGCAACCAGCACCGGTAGCAACTGCACCTAATAAAAGACAGCAGGTGAGGGGGCTGCTCGAAGGAGGCCAAACTTAGCACACAGGGTCTATGGGCCGAGTTACTTTTCTGGATGTCTGAAGAGTACTGCATCAGGAGGCCATGCTTCGCCAAGCAGGTTGCTCCAGACCTCTGCTGCCTACAGGACCAGGTGGGCATGCTATGCCAGTGGCTCTCAAAGTGTTGTGTATGCAATAACTGTTAGACTGAGTACTGTTTGACTCTGAGATATGACCTTAGCTCTGCTTTATTAAGGCCCAAAGTGACTAATATACAAAATGGCTTGCCTTTTATACTTGGGCTTCATACACGTGCGTGCAGCTCAATGGCTTCCAACAGTGACGCCATCTAGTGGCTAGTGATCCCAAAAGTACAAACATGACAATACCCCGCTCTGAGATATTAACACAGTCTTTTACAAATTGAAACAGTCCAGTGTTTTACATTCCTGGGTTGACCATCTCAGTTCAACTCCAGCCTTGGGTGAGTGTTCAGAGTCTGTTGTGACTGGTGGCTGGGTGGCTGACCTGGTGGGAGTGACAATGGCCATGTCAGGGATTAAAGTCCATTTTCATTGAACATGTCAGTGATTGAAAGTCCCGATTCACTGATGACCACTGAGTCCTCTGATGACTGGGGGGTAGGTTGGTTGGTCGTCGATTGTCTCTTCCTCCGACTGTTCCGGTTTGTCTGTGTGCCGCAGCTTTATCTAATCCATATGTTTCCTGCATGATTGCCCATTTTTGAGCTTTGACAATAAATACTCTGTTGCCCTCCTTGACCACGACAGTGCCAGCAATACACTTGGGACCCTGACCATAATTCAGAACATATACAGGATCATTTACAGAAATATCGCGTGACACAGCTGCGCGATCGTGATACCATTGCTGACTTTGTCTTCTATATTCAACATGATTATTCAAGTCAGGGTGTACAAGAGATAGCTTGGTCTTAAGACTTCTCTTCATCATTAGTTCAGCAGGCGAGACCCCGGTAAGCGTGTGTGGTCTTGTCCTGTAACTCAGCAGTATGCATGACAGGTGGGTATGCAGTGACCCTTGGGTTACTCGCTTCATACTCTGCTTTATGATTTGGACAGCACGTTCTGCTTTCCCATTGGATGCAGGTTTGAATGGTGCTGACCTTACATGTTTGATACCATTGAGTTTCATGAACTCGTGACTGGTGAAGCACGATCCGTTGTTGCTAACAACGATGTCAGGCAGACCATTGGTCGCTAACATGACACTGAGATTCTCAATGGCTGCTGTGGATGTGCTGGATGACATGATTATACAATCTATCCACTTCGAATATGCATTCAACCCCAAATAAAAACATCTTCCCCAGGAGGGGACCTGCAAAGTCTATGTGGATCCTGGATCTTGGTTTGGACAGCCACTACCACAGACTCAGCGGCGATTCTGCTGGTGTTTTGCTGAGCTGCATGCAAGTGTTGCACTGATGCACACATGATTCCAGCTCAGAGTCATTCCCGGCCACCATATATGAGATCTGGCGATGGCTTTCTTCATTACAATGCCGGGATGTGTGCTATGTAGCTTCCGTACAAATTTCTCTCTTCCTTTCTTGGGCATAACAATACGATTGCCCCACAGTATACAATCCGACTGAATGTAAGGTTTGGTCTCCTCGCACATTTGCTTGGGTATGGCAGACCAATCAACTTTCAGGATGCAACTCTTCACCACCGATAAAATCGGGTCCTGGCTGGTCCAGGTCTTAATTTGTTGAGCCATGACAGGGGTTCCTTCACTCTCAAAAGCATCCATAACTAACAATAGGTCCGCGGATGTGGCGTTTCCATCTCCAGTGTGGGCAACGGCAGATGGCTCAAAGCATCAGCACAATCCTCGGTGCCAGGTCTATGGCAAATAACATAATCATAAGCGGATAATGTCAGCGCCCACCTCTGGATGTGGGCTGAAGCATTGGTATTGATACCTTTGTTTTCAGAGAACTGTGAAATGAGCGGCTTGTGATCTGTCTCCAGTTCAAACCGAAGACCAAACAGGTACTGATGCATCTTTTTAACCCCATACACACAGGCTAGTGCTTCTTTCTCTACCATGCTGTAGGCTCTTTCCACTTTAGACAAACTTTTTGAAGCAAATGCGACTGGTTGAAGTTTACCCGACTAATTAGCTTGTTGGAGTACGCAACCAATTCCATATGATGAAGCATCACAGACCAATACTAAACGTTTACATGGGTCATAATGTACCAGCAACGTATTAAAGCAAAGCAGATTAGTGGCTTTCTCAAAAGCTCTGTCTTGAGACGCACCCCACATCCTTTTCTTAGCAGCATGTGCAGTGGTTCTAATAAGGTGCTAAATTTAGGTAGGAAGTTACTGAAGTAGTTGAGTAGACCCAGGAACGAATGCAACTCCGTCACATTCTGCGGCTTGGGTGCATTCTTGATGACCTTGGTTTTTGCGTCCGTGAGCCTGATGCCGTCAGCACCAATTTTCCTCCCCAGAAATTCGACCTCTGGTGCCATGAAGACGCGCTTTGAGCATTTCAGTCTGAGTCCCACTTTGTTCAGATGATGTAGAACCTCTTCTAGGTTGTTCAGATCTTCCTCGGAGTCATGACCTGTGATTAGGATGTCATTTTGGAACACGACGGTTCTGTGAATGGACTTGAGTAGGCTCTCCATGTTCCTCTGAAATATTGCTGCAGCTGAGCGAATTCCAAAAGGGCACCTGTGATAAATAAACAGTTCTTTATGCGTGTTAATGCATGACTCTTTGATGTCTCGACCAGCTCCTGTGTCATGTAGGCCGACGTCAAGTCCAGTTTGGTGAACAACTTCCCCCGGCTAGCGTGGCAAACAAGTCATCAGCCTTCGGTAACGGGTACTGATCCTGTTTTGAAACCCTGTTGATCGTAGCCTTGTAGTCTCTACAGATTCTGACTGTGCCATCACTTTTCAGCACAGGAACAATGGGGCTAGCCCATTCAGTAAATTCAACTAGTGCTATGATCCCTTCACGTTGGAGTCTTTCCAGTTCTATTTCGACCTTCTCCCTCATCATATACGGAACTGCCCGAGCTTTATGATGGACGGGTCTTGCATCCGAGTCCACGTGGATCTGCACCTTGGCTCCCGTGAAGTTGCCGATGTCTGGTTCGAACAGTGAGGGGAACTTGCTCGGTACTTGGGCACATGTATCTTTCTCTGACGACAACGCCTTGATGTTGTTGCAATCGCATCTGATTTTTTCAAGCCAGTTCCTGCCGAACAGCGTTGGACCATTGCCTGGGACAATCCATAGCGGTAACTCGTGAACCGCACCATCATACAACACTTTAATTGTGGCACTGCCAATCACCGTTATGAGTTCTTTGGTGTACGCACGCAACTTGGCATTGACTGGACTCAGCCTGGGCCTCACAGCCTTAGTATCCCACAGCTTGTCGAATGCCCTCTGGCTCATTATCAATTGACTCGCCCCCGTGTCCGGTTCCATCAATACTGGCACCCCACTAAATTTCACAATTTGATCATTATTGGTTTGCTCTTAGTTAGGAACGAGTACAGTCCATTCACTTCCTCCTCTGGTATCTAGGATTGCGTATCTGGATCCGCGCTAGTCTGACCATCATCCTCCATGTGGTGTGTCGCAGCACGCTTGCTCATCTGCAGACACTTGCGCTGTAGATGCCCCACTCTCAGACAGCCTTTGCAACTATATTGGTTAAATCACCACTGCTGGTTCCGGTGATTTCCCCCACAACGCCAATACGGAGAAATCGGATGCATTCCCGCTGGCGGACTTTGGGCAGCCACAGGTTTCGTGTACGCAGTCAGGTGGGCTCTGCCATGTGCCGCTTTGCCGAATGTCAAATCAATCATATTTACAGTACTTGCCGAGTTTCGATTTTTCACAGATATCTGCTTTATACTTCTATTCATCGTCATGCATGACTGAGCGATTGTGATGTCCCTGTTTAATTCCAATTATTTACACAGGAACACCTCGTGATTGATGTCCCGCTGCATGTCTGCTAAGACAGCCCCGAACTTACACGGTCCCGCTAGATGTCTAAGGTCGGCAATTAATTCTGTCGCATTCTGACCCTCTGAGCAAACTTGCATGTAAAATCTGTATCTCGAGATGATGATGCCTTCTTCTGGCTTAAGGTGGTCCTGTACCAGTGTACACAATTCTTCATACATCTTCTCAGTTGGACTCACAGGCAGGAGTAGATTCTTTTACAGACCATAAATTTTTGGACTGCAAATTCTGCGACGCCGATCTGCGTCGCCGACCTCCTCCATTTTGTTGGCCACAAAGAACTGGCTCAAATGGCTCATAACGTCTGCCCAATCTTCTCCTTCCATGAGTTGCTCCAACAATCCAATTGTGCTCATTTTTGCATGCAAACGTTCTTGTTGCCTCATCGCCAAATGTTATGTATGCAATAACTGTTAGACTGAGTACTGTTTGACTCCAAGAGATATGACCTTGGCTCTGCTTTATTAAGGCCCAAAGTGACTAACATACATTGGGCGTGCAGCCCAATGGTCTCCAACAGTGATGCTATCTAGTGATCCTAAAAGTACATACATGACACAAAGTTACCTCAGCATTTAACGTCTTTGCCGCAGGCTGCTACAGGAGTCATCTCCCACATATCCCAGTGCGCCGTCCATAGCTCCATTAAGCAGGTCACCAGTACAACAACAACTTGCATTTACAGTAGCATTGACCCTGATTTTGCGGTCAGCAGCGAACGAATGGCACTCGTCATTCATTAAACTTAGACTAACCCACAGACTTTCTGCGCGCTTTTACACGGCAACTTGAGGTTATTCAAGAGTAAAAATAGTGCGCCACCCTCTGCTGGGAATTTGGGACATGTGAACAGGGCAAGCAATAGTGTGTCTCCTTAACCAATCAGGTTGAAGAATCCTTACTGAGACACCTAAGGGCCAAAATTGCCCCGTTAGCACTGCCGGTAAGCACTAATGGGGTGCAATTGCCTTTTCGCCTGTGGGCGGATGGCGATGGTGCCCGAAGTGAAATTGTCCCCGAGATCTTGGGGGTGATTTGGAGTTTGTGCACATCCTGCAATTTGCGCCCTGGGCTGGTGCACACCGAGCGATGACATCATTGCCGTGCATGGCGACCCTTCGCCGCCCCGCAATGATCTCTTTGCGCTCTGCTGAGGAAATTGCCTCACGGGACGCGAGGCTGGCGCGGGCCGATGTCCATGCCTGTTCTGTGGGCCACGGACATCCAGCCGGAGTACCCCTTAAAGAGGAGGCCATGGGCACCCTGGGCTGCCATTTTTCCGTCAGCCCAACAATGCTGGCCCTCGTCTCGATTGGGCCGTCAATCATGCAGCCCAGCACTCCTTTTTGCATGCTGGGCTGCTGGCCCGGTCGAGATTGTCCTTGGTGGCCCAGTGGTGGCCAGCAAAGGGCCATGCAGCGGAGCAGCCACCTATTGCTCACCTGTTCAGTGTGGCACTGACCTCGGTGCGGCGTTGATGCCTCGGGAGCGCCCCTCCAACGAGCTGGAGCACCTGAGACAGCGCCATGCCTCATTTGAGGGGTGCAAAGGGCAATTCCACGCCGGTGGCAGGACTTCCACCCCAGGGTTAACTGACCCGGGCCCGGAAGGTTACCACCCCCCCGGACGAGCCGCGGGGCAATTTCTGCCCCCTGGTGTCTAAACCAGGAAGTGTAAGTAAAATATTTAATTCAATGCCAAATCATGCACAGAAAGCAAAATAAAGAGAGGGAAAGAAGGATGGAATTAAGGGAGAGATAAAAGAGACAGAAAGGAAAAGTAAAACAAATATATTATTACTTGAATTTAAAAAAAATCTTCAATAATTAAAATTTGAAGGAATGAGATTCCATTCTTTTAAAAGTAAATTTTCAGGGCCAGAGAGGTTGTTTGGCAGCAATTAAGACTTTTTGCAACATTATAATTCACTTACACTTGAATGGACAAGCCTTAAATTTTTCTGACATGGTTAATCGGTATCTATTGGGTAAGTACTGCAAATTCATGCTCTTAACGAAGTAAAATGTCCTAAGGCATTTCACAGGAACATAATCAGACAAAAATTGACACTGAGCCAAAGAAGGAGACATTAGGATGGTGAGCAAAAGCTTGGTCAAAGAGGTTGATTTTAAAGAGCATGGTAAAGGAGGAGAAAGAAGTAGAGAGGCGGAGAGGTTTAGGGAGGGAATTTCAGAGCTGAGGAGATGGCCGCCAATGGTCGGGCAAAGAAAGTGGGGGATGCACAATAGGCCAGAGTTAGAGCATTGCAGAGATCCCAGAAGGTTGTACGGCTGGAGGAGGTTACAGAGATAGGGAGGAGCAAGGCCATGGAGGGATTTGAATAAGAGAATAAGACATTTAGGGCTAGAAATTGCCCTCCGCCCCAATTAAATAAATATTCTCCGTCAGACTCCATGGGGTGGAGAATACAGGGAAAATGGCCTCTTTAACTTTTAAAAATAGTTGCGGCAGTGTTTGCGGCAGCTGAGGGGCGGAAGTGCATCAAGAGCGGGGCGGAAGGCGGGCAATATCATCAGCACCGCGCTGAGCATGTCCGTTGGCACGCTGAACACTGCCTGTTGGCGGCCTGGCTGAACCCGTGGATGCTATTGTTGAGCCAACGTGAGAGTCGGCTGGCAATTAAAATAAAATGGCAACCACGGCAGTGCACCCTCCTCATTAAGGGCAGATACGCCACCCAGCCACTGGCAGCTTCCTGCCAGGAAAAGCTGTCGGGGGCACTGAGTGGCGGTGGCTCCGCTCCTGCAGGGAAATTTCCCTTGCAGGGTGGAAAGGGGACGTTGTCTGCTGGTAAGGGGTCGGCACGTGCCCAACGGGGCGAGCAAGCGGGCGGGGCAGAAACCTGTTTTCGCCAACCCCCGCCTGGGGGCACTTTCGGATGGATCAGACCATCCGCCTGCCTCCGGTCGGAAAAGCCTTACCATCCCAATACCATCTCTTAGAATACAAACAGAGTTTTGGAGGAGCTTAAGTTTATGGAGGGTGGAACAGGGGAGCCCGGCAAGGGGAGCATTGGAATAGTAGAATCTTAAGGTAGCAAATGCATGGATGCGGGTTTCAATTGCAGATAGGTTGAGGCAGGGGTATAGATGGGCAATAATACAGAGATGGAAGTAGGAGGTCTATGTGATGGTGACAAATAGGACACTAAGGTTGTGAATGATCTGGTTCAGCCCGAGATAGTGGCTAGGTTGGGGGATGCAAACAGTGGCTAACGAACAGAGTTTGTGGCTGGAACAAAAGACAATGGCTTCAGTAAACCCAATGATTAATTGGAGGAAATTTTGGCTCCTCCAGGACTGGATCTTGGACAAGCAGTTTGACAATATTAAGGAAGTGGAGTGGTTGAAAGAGGTGGTGTTGAGGTAGAGTAGTGTGTTGTCACCGTACATGTGAAATTTGATGTCGTGCTTTTGAATGATGTTGCTGAGGGGCAGCATGCAGATGAGAACTAGGAGGGGGCCGAAGATAGATTCATTCAGAACTCCAATGGTAATTGCAGGGCAGGAAGAGAAGCTATAGAAGCTATTGCAGGAAATTCTGTATCTACAACTGAATAGATAAAAGTGGAACCAGGCGAGGGCAGTCCCATATAGATCGATAACAGAGGAGAGGTGTTTGAATGCATCACTTTCCCATTGACACCAATGAGAGAGCTCAGTATTTTTCAGCAGTGACTTCCCTCACATCCAAGGCATGATAGATTGCATACATGTTGCCTTGAGGGCACCAGAGACCAGCCAACTGAATTCATGAATAGGAACGGCTACCACTTAATTCATGTGCAGCTCATCTCTGATCACAGAAACAGGATTATGCAAGTTTGTCCAGGTAGTTAATGACACCTTCCTCCTGCCACAATCAACTATTCCCTTAATATACGATTTATCCAAAAATGTGACAGGGTGGCTGCTGGGGGACAAGAGATATCCATACATACACGGTGCATAACAACCCTCCACAATCTGAATGACACAGGATTAATCAGAGTCATGGGACTACCAGGATTATAATAGAGTACACCACAGGTCTCCTCAAACAATGGTTCAGGTATCTGGACTAATCTGGGTGCTCCCTATTAGATGCTGCACAAAGAGTCTCTCACATCAGGGTGGTGTGCTATATCCTACACAACATTGTCATACCGAGAGGGCTGCCTTTGGAGAAGGCAGAGCAACAGTAGCAATCTCCATCAGACGAGGAAGATGTGGGTGAAGGTATGGAAGAAGCAGAAGAAAGAAGGCAAACCCAACACCTTGCAATTAGAAATGCCTGGATTAGTTCATATCACGGCGATTCCGGAAACCTGGTTTTCTTTGCCCTGAAAACTTACACAAAGCCCCTCTGCATTAACAGTCATAAGAACATAAAAACATATGAAATAGGAACAGGAGTAGGCCATGCGACCCCTCAAGCCTGTTCCGCCATTCAATAACACCATGGCTGATCTGATCATGGACTCAGCTCCACTTCCCCACCTGCTCCCCATAACCCCTTATCCCCTTATCATTTAAGAAACTGTCTATTTGTCTTAAATTTATTCTATGTCCCAGCTTCCACAGCTCTCCGAGGCAGTGAATTCCACAGATTTACAACCTTCTGAAAGAAGAAATTTCTCCTCGTCTCTGTTTTAAATGAGCGGCCCCTTATTCTAAGATCATGCCCTCTAGTTCTAGTCTCCCCATCAATGGAAACACCCTCTCTGCATCCATCTTGTCAAGCCCCCTCATAATTTTATATGTTTCGATAAGATCACCTCTCAGTCTTCTGAATTCCAATGAGTAGAGGCCCAACCTACTCAACCTTTCCTCATAAGTCAACCCCCTCTTCCATGGAATCAACCTAGTGAACCTTCTCTGAACTGCCTCCAAAGCAAGTATATCCTTTCGTAAATATGGAAACCAAAACTGCATGCATTATTCCAGGTGTGGCCTCAACAATACCTTATATAGCTGTAGCAAGACTTCCTTGCTTTTATACTCCATCCCCTTTGCAATAAAGGCCAAGATACCTTTGGTCTTCCTGATCACTTGCTGTACTTGCATACTATCCTTTTGTGTTTCATGCACAAGTACCCCCAGGTCACGCTGTACTGCAGCACTTTGCAATCTTTCTCCATTTAAATAATAACTTGCTCTTTGATCCTTTCTGCCAAATTTTTGCCCACTCACTTAGCCTATCTATGTCATTTTGCAAATTTTTGTGTCCTCACACATTGCTTTTCCTCCCGTCTTTGTATTGTCAGCAAACTTGGCTACGTTACACTCAGTCCCTTCCTCCAAGTCATTAATATAGATTGTAAATAGTTGGGGTCCCAGCACTGATCCCTGCGGCACCCCACTAGTTACTGGTTGCCAACCAGAGAATTGACCTATAGGGATGTTGCGATTGGGCAGTTACAACAAAAGTCTGTGTTACCAGCCTTTGCAGCTTTGATGGAAGCTCAAACAGCTGCCATACAGACTCTGGGCTATATCATTCCCAATTCCCCTAATCATGCATGAAAGAATGTTGAAACTATTTATCCAACTTCGATATCAATGACATAATGACAACGTAGATTCAGAAGCTGCTATAAAACTCACTGTAGATCAAAGTGCCAAATGGGATAAAGGTGATGAATTTGATTCAAAATACAATTTTTCATTCCATTCATTTCCCACCCAAGTCACTCCATGGTGCTTTTCTTAAAATTTTGCTAAGTATACTGCTCCTACGAGATGCTCAGCAAAGTTAGTGGAAGGCTGTTGTTGCTCATATTGGGACCCTTGAGATGCTCGGTGCCAGTGCTTTCTGGGTGCTCGAGCCTGTGAGGGCCCAGCTGTAGATTGCTGCACCTTGGCTGCTGCTGGGCAGTCTGGCCCAGCTGTCTTTCTGGCAACATAGGAGGTACTGGCTGAGGAAGTGATGAGAGCGCAGATGTGCTGATATCCTAAAAGAAGGTGACACGTGCCACCCCTATAGTGCCATTGCCACTCCCATGGGGCTATGGCTCATCTCTGCACAGAATAGACTTCAGGAGATCAGTTACGTCTTGAAAATGGCTATCAATGCGGTCCACCAGTCTTTCTAAGGTGGGGCCCAGAGTCTATATTGGAAGCTGTTTGAGCTTCCATCAAAGCTGCAAAGGCTGGTAATTGCTCAATCACAGCATCCCTATAACTGGTCACATATTCCATGGTAGACTGCAGAGCGATGATACTGTGCGAGATGACAGCACACAAACTGGAAGTGGACTCCTCCATATTTTCAGTCAAAATGTGGCAACTCTTTGGCAGGCTTTCTAGCACCTCGTACAATTGCTTGCGTGCCTGAAGGAGTATTCTTTCAAAGCTGGACACTTGAAGTCTTTATCTATGTTCTATTCAGCACCCTTTGCTCTTTGGTGAACCATTGCCTTGGCTGCCCTTGGCATCACTAACTGCTTGTGACCATTTGTGCTGAGTGCTTCCCCACATGCAGAGTCCTCTAACTCACTCTCTAACCCACCTGGAGTGCGATGTTTTGTGCTGATGCTTGGGAGGGATGGAGTGTGTGATGGTTTATCCTCAGAGACAGCCCTGTGACTCATTTCTGGGAACTGAACTCTGTCCAGCACTGTTCCAATGAAAGCTCAAAGCAGGGAATACGACTCCCCCTTAAAAGATGCATTCCATTCTTAATTAAGCCTCTGGATACCCGCAAAAATTGCGCCATTCAAATGAGGGCTGCCCATTTCCTGATGCAATCGGATAGGCAGCCTGCCAATTACATTCAAATGAGGTCAGGGAGTTAAAATTGCCAGTCTCACACTGCTGATATTGGGCATATTGGGTGCTTACCCCACCCCCGCCTGGCCCAATTCCGCTCCCAGTTAAAAGTTCCTGTAGTATTTTTTAGTTGTGCTGTATAAACTTAATAAATTATGAAGCAAAATTAATTAATAAATTATGAAGGTCCATCGGAGCCAACTAGAGAGATATAACGGGGGCGACTTTGGTGTCTGAGTGTTAAATGGGCAGCCAGCTAGAAGAGTGGACAGGAATCAACATGATTGAGGCTGCTGCCTGTCCAAAACGTGCTCCCCCTAGGCAACTCACCAACTTGAAGGCAGGAAATCAGACAGTGTGACCGCTTCTCAAGGGCAGCAATAGCTTGAAGGGGAGCTGTATTTTTTTTTGCGGGACAGAGAGAAGCAACACTGTGCAGCAGCCGACAACATTAGTTCAGAACCTGCAGCATCCTTTATGGTAAAAAAAAACCCTAAACTACTGTAAGAAAATGTCACCAACAGCTCGAGACACATTTACGTGAGATCAGTTGAGGATCCCATCATCCCTATAATTATCACTTTAAATGGCCACATAAACAACAAGAAGTTATATTTATATAGTGTCTTTAACGTAATAAAACGTAATTAAAAAAATTGACACTGAGCTTATAAGGAGAGATTAGGACAGAGAGGTAGGTTTCAAGGAGCGTCTTAAAGGAGGAAAGAGAAGTGGAGAGGCGGAGAGATTTAGGGAGGGAAATCCAGAGCTTAGGACCTAGGCAGCTGAAAGCACCACCGCCAGTGGTGGAGCATTTAAAATTGGGGATGCTCAAAAAGCCTGAATAGGCAGAGCACAGAGGTCTAGGGGAAGTATAGGGCTGGAGGAGATGACAGAGATAGGGAGGGGCAAGGCTATGGAGGGACTTGAAAAGAAGGATGAGATTTTTTAACATTGAGGCATTGCTTAACTGGGAGCTAATGTAGGTCAGCAAGCACAGGTGAGATGGCTGAGCGGGACTTGGTGCAAGTTAACACATGGGTGGCAGATTTTTGGATGACCTCAAGCTAATAGAGGGTAGAACTGGGAAGGCTGGCCAGGAGTGCACTGGAATAGTCAAGTCTAGTGGTGATAAAGGCATGGATGAGGGTTTCAGTAGCAGATAAGTTGAGGTAAGGGCAGAGACGGCGATATTACGAAGGTGGAAATGGGCGGTCTTAGTGAGAGAATGGATATAAGATAGGAATGATCAAATATGATCAAGAGGATAACTAGAGAAAGAGTGGGGCCTATTGGAGACCATAAAGGAACTCTGTGTGGAAGCAGAAGACATGGGTATAATTCTTAATGAATACTTTGCATCTGTTTTCACAAATGAGAGGGATGATGCAGACTTTGCAATGAGGGAGGAGGAGTGTGAAATATTAGACAAGATAAACATAGTGAGAGAGGAAGTATTAAGGGGCTTAGCAGCTTTGAAAGTGGATAAATCCACAAGCCCGGATGAAATGTATCCCAGATCGTTAAGAAAAGCAAAAGAGGAAACAGCAGAGGCTCTGACCATCATTTTCCAGTCCTCTCTGGCTGCAGGCATGGTGCCAGAGGACTGGAGGACTGCTAATGTTGTACCTTTGTTTAAAAAGGGAGAAAGGGATAGACCGAGTAATTACAGGCCAGTCAGCCTAACCTCAGTGGTGGGAAAATTATTGGAAAAAATCGTGAGGGACAGAATAAATCTTTATTTGGAAATATATGGATTAATTAAGGACCGTCACCATGGGCTAGATTTTACACTTTTTTGCAGATCGCCCAAAAAAGTGCGCTATTTATGGCATGGGTGGTAAAAATGGGTTTTCAGATCGCCAGCTTGTCACCCTAGTCTTCATTCTAAAAATTGGGCGTTACCACGAGCAATCTGAAATGGGCGTTAGCGTTAAATCTTTCTGACCTTCTGTCGTAAAGTGTTGCCATCCTTAGCAACAGCATAGCAACGCTCGATTCCCATGATTCAGGAGGTCAAGGGTCATCATTACATGTGCAGAAGAGGAGACAGAGAAAGAGGGAGCAGAGAGGGACTGAAAGCATGTGTGGGTGTGGTTTGTGCTTGTTTGGCTGTTGTGGGAGGACGAGGGAGATTCACCAGTAGCAAAATGCCTACTAAACACCCAGAACATAGTTCGCACTGAGTTTTTGTCCAACAAATAATATATAACATAGAAGGGATGGTGGAGGCCCTGGAGCTGTTAGCCAGGAACACTGGTGGCAGAGGGCTCCCATAGGTCCCGGAGAGTTGCACTGCACCCCAAGGTGCTGCACCCCCATTGCCAATGACACGAGAGCCAGGAGCAACATCTTGCTTCTGGCTCGGAGCATGTTCCCACCTTGGGACCGTCCTCTCCCGTATCCGTCCAAGCAGCGGTTCGGCCATCATCCCCCCCAATGAAGCATCGCCTGAGGAACTCCTTGGCCAGGCGGCTTGGAATCAGGAGGGGAAGGGGAAACATAGAAACATAGAAACATAGAAACATAGAAAATAGGTGCAGGAGTAGGCCATTTGGCCCTTCAAGCCTGCACCGCCATTCAATAAGATCATGGCTGATCATTCCCTCAGTACCCCTTTCCTGCTTTCTCTCCATATCCCTTGATCCGCTTAGCCACAAGGGCCATATCTAACTCCCTCTTGAATATAGCCAAAGAACGGGCATCAACAACTCTCTGTGGCAGGGAATTCCACAGGTTAACAACTCTGAGTGAAGAAGTTTCTCCTCATCTCAGTCCTAAATGGCCTACCCCTTATCCTAAGAATATGTCCCCTGGTTCTGGACTTCCCCAACATCGGGAACATTTTTCCCGCATCTAACCTGTCCAGTCCCGTCAGAATCTTATACGTTTCTATGAGATCCCCTCTCATCCTTCTAAACGCCAGTGAATAAAGGCCCAGTTGATCCAGTTTCTGCTCATATGACAGTCCAGCCATCCCTGGAATCAGTCTGGTGAACGTTCGCTGCACTCCCTCAATAGCAAGAACGTCCTTCCTCAGATTAGGAGACCAAAACTGAACACAATATTCCAGGTGAGGCCTCACTAAGGCCCTGTACAACTGCAGTAAGACCTCCCTGCTCCTATACTCAAATCCCCCAGCTATGAAGGCTGTTAGCGTGAATGTTTTCCCGGAAGAATCACTCGACACTCTGGGTCGGTTCCATACACCAAAACGGTCTTTGTTACGCCGGTGGGGAGGAAGTCTCTGGTCCAACTCCAGGCACTCCACTCCACCAAACAAAGAAATCCATCGACATTTATATGTTTTACAACAGTTCATTACAGTTACTTCAGCCCATTTCGGCTGGACATATCTAATCACATTGATTATAGAGTAAATATAGGTTTACCTAGGCCAATCAAATTGCCCCCCTAGTGAGCATGTGTCTGCGTGATCACTTCGTGCTCAGCTCGGGGTTGCTCAGGGTCTTTGTGATGTTTTCCAGGTCCCCCTATCTTAGAGACATTCCTGGTACCAGGCACTGCCATGTTCTGCTAGGGTATCTTATCTGAAGTTGTTAATTAGAGACATTCCTGGTACCAGGCACTGCAGTGTCAGCAGTTATCCAGCAATTCAGCTAACTTGACTAGCTGAATTCCCATCATGTTTTGTGGAGCCCCTGGCAGCCATTTTATATCTGGCTACCATTTTAAACATACATACATGTATACATATATTCAGCAGGTGCCTTTGCCTTTGAAAGTGCCCTACAACAATACCCCCTTTCGGTAAGGGACTAGGTCCTTTAACCGATAACATTCGTTAAAATTTGCTACCCCTTTTATAGGTTTTATGCACTGCCCGGTACTCCCTGCCTCAACGTGCTGGCCAGTCACGTGGTTTCAGGAGTTCCAGTTGCTTAGATCAAATTAATATAGTTCAAATTTTCCTGCCCCTCAGTCAGATAGGTCTCTTTATTTTCCCGAACCCTGGCTCGGGATCTCCTTCGTCGTGCGTAGTGCTTGCATGATCGACAGGCCATGACACCCCATGTTATTGCTAGGACCAGTTGTACCCTGACCAGTGTGTGCGATATTATGTGAATCCAGGGATGGATGTTCACATTCATCCCCCAGTCCCAAATTTTCCTCCACCAACTCTGATCTTGTAACTCGATGTCGGCATCCTTTTCCAGTACTTTGATCTTGGTCTGTAATTGGTGGTATAGCTTGACAGACTGGCCCACTCTGAGTCTCAGTTCCCTTAACACCTCAGCTAGATGTGGGATGGGGGCCTGGTCTGGCTCGTCATAATCCTGCAAGTGGTCGTGGAATTGGTCGGTAACATTAATGATTTCAGTACCTCGGAGTCTAACCTGGGTGATGCGGGCTTGCCCAATAGTGACAGGTCGTAGAGGTGTAAAACAAAAGTTTGGCTGTGGGATCGGGCACTGTAGGCCATTATACTGATAAGAGTGTTCCATGGTAGGGACACAGTACTTCCCCTTTCCTCCATAACCTGCTCTGGCAAAGTGCTGTGTGTGGATACTATTTCTAATATGCATCCATCGGTTCGATTGAACCCGCAATCGTCTAGTTCCCCTCGTCCCACCGGGTGAGGACACATTGTAATCTCACCCCTTTGTTTGCATCCCGATAAGGAGATCCTAGTGAGTGTATCATTTCGGCGGGCGGCAGAGGTTTGGTCAGATAGTAACGTAGGGAGGTGTTCTCCCGTATTACCCTGATATTTTCTATCTGGTACAGGGGAAACGGTCCCGAGTCTGGCGTGACTATAGGGATCATTAGGACTATCCCTATCTCAGTATTCTTACCCATTTGGCAATTTGGGATCACTGGGTATACGCTGGTCAGTCCCTTCAGAATACAGTTGTCCAGTGTCCCTGTTCGACTGGCCAATTGAGCCAGATGTGGGCTATCTAACCAGTCGGGTACCTCCCACCTTTGGATCTGATCGAGGTTGTGTCGTATCTGTCCCACCATCCATAAGCCATAAGCGTGACAGAGTTGCCCCGTCTAAGTTTTCCGGTATCTTCCTTCTCTCTGTCGATAAGGCGATTAATAGTCCCTTCATCACCCCTTTAAGCTGTTCCACCTTTTCGTTTAACCCTTGTATATCTCGTGAGTTCACTATGGAGGTTCCGGTGTTAAAACTGGTTGTTGAATCATTAACTATTCCCCTCTTAGTCCTATGGACTGGCTCCTGTCCTCGGAATCTACTGGCACCCATGGCATGGCAGCCTGCTGCATTACTACTTTACTCAACACGTTATACATTCTTTATAGTCGTACCATCTCGATCACTTGATGTCCCTGTCTGGGCTGCTGTCGGTTTTGCATTTGAGCCTGTTGTGCTCAAGCCTGCACGATGACCCATCAAAATATTATCCAAACGCCAATCAACACCAATGCCACCACTATTCCTCCAAACATCCCAGTCTGCTTTACTGTTAGGTTGGGTTTGTGGACTCCACTTACCCACCGTGGGCTACATTGGCTCGATTGCCATAGGTGATGGTGCTATGGCTGCGCACTGCACTGTCCGTCTGATCCCGTTTAAAAAAAAAATCTCTTCCAGCTTATTTATCTTAGCTTTTAACTCTTGACCAGCTAGTTCTGTTTTATTTTTATTCTGACTATCCCACCATTTCCTCTGTCTTCTTTATTTTATTAAGAAATTCAAATTAGTAAGGTCCAGTGTAAAACAGCTGTCAATGGAAAGGGTTAACTCCTTTACAGGCTTGTGAGAAGGCCTGATGTCATTACGTGACTTCGCGTAATCATCCAAATCTTTGTGCCTTCAAAACTTGCTTAGAAATTAGGAATCCGTTAAAACAGCAGAAATCATTAGTAAAGTGGTCATAATAAAAATCTTCTCATGGGAAAGACAGCATTTTAGATTAAACTCCAAATTTTCTAAACTTTTAATTCAAGTACTTGCCAAAGATTTTCTTTTGATTTAAAATGAGACCACACATATTTAGTAGCTATTTTGTTTACTGAAATCCAATTTTCATACAAGCTTTGGTTTTTTTTTACAGTCCCGTTCACTGGTCAAATCTTATGTTTTATTTCTCTCACGGCACAAAATCTAAACATCCGTGCCAGTTCTATTTTCTATAAGAATTTTAAAATTCAGTAAGATTTTCTAATTCTCAGGTTTTTTTTCTTTCTGTGCTGGGTTCGCATAGCTTCGATCTTTTTTCCTCGTTATTTTCAAAACCCTCCTACTTGTTGAGACTGTTTGGAACTTTTCTTGATAAACAACGTCCATTTTGGAAATCTTTTCAAACTGCAGTGAAACTTTCTTGTAATTTAAAATCATTATCAATGTAGAGTGTCTTTTACCTCTTCCAATTTTTATTTTTTCCTTTTCCCAATTAAATCAATATCTTTTTCACAGCCGATATCAACTAGTATTTAGTAAGTTATGTCTTCTTCCATCGCAAACACTTTTTTTTTCAGCACCTATTTAGTACATTACGTCTTTTTTTTCATTCAGATCTCCTTTCTTCAAATTAGGTTTTGTATTTTACACAGAGGGCCCATGTCTCCATAAATTTGTTAATTTAAAATCATCAGACAATCAAATACTTTTTCTTTCAAATTCGTTCAGTTTGTTTTCTTTAAATTTTTTCTTTTTTTCGTCTTTTCCATAACTAGAACAGAGTCTAGCACGTAGGCTTTGAAAGCTGCTTTTCGTTATCTCAAATGCTCCAGTTTCACGGGTCGGAAATTTAGCATTCACTGCCATAATGATTTGCTGGTGGTCGACAATGAGTTACACATTCAGGGAATGGAGTCCCTTGCGGTTCCTGAAAACCTCTGTATCCTGAAAAGGTGCCCGCATCGCGATGTGCGTACCGTCTATTGTTCCCTGCACCTTGGGCAAGTTAGCAATTCGTTAGAATCCTAAAGCCCTCTCAGTCAGAGCCTCCATGGTCAGAGGGAAGCTGATAAAGTCCATCCTGCGTGTGTACAGGGCTTCAGTGACCTGTCTAATGCAACAACGTGTGGCTTGCTGAGACATATCACAAATGTCGCCAGCTGAGGCCTGAAAAGAACCCGAAGCGTAGAACGACAGTGCCGCGGTGACTTTGACCTTGACGGACAGTGCGGTCCTGATGGTGCTGGCAGGCTGCAGATCTCCCCTGATGAACTGTATATCTCACTGATAACCTCTTTGTGGAAGCACAGTCTCCGAAGGCAGGTGGTGTCGGGCAAGTTGAGGTAAGACTGCTTCTCCCTGTACTTGCGGGGGGTGTAACGTCTGGTTCTCCTCATCAGTCTGTCACGTCTTACATTGGGCACATGATGCTGTCGAGCGTATCTTCTGCCATCTCGAGTCTGTAGCATGTAAGAGAGGGTGAGAAAGAACAGGCCCCATTCCAATAGCTCTCTGTTTTCCACCGATTCGTCACAAAGAATGAATGTCCCCACAAAGACACCTTTAAATTCCAATCGTTCACAGTATGATAAAGATGTTTATTCAGATGTTCACATCACCTCCAAAGACCTCCAGAGTACATCCGAACTCCCCCGAGGTTGAAGCAGAGCAGCCTTTTAAATGATGCGACATGTGATTTAGAACATGGCGTCCATACCGCTGTGAGTAGTTCCGGTTAGTTCCACTTTTTCCCAAAGTTTTTTTTGGCGAGATGTGTGCAAGGTGCCGAAAGTAAGGATGGGCGATATACTGAGCGTTAGTTTCGGCAAATGTGATCTTAAGACAAAAAACAGTGGTCGGGCAGTATTATTAAATCTTGGCGTTAAGTATGTGCCGAAAGTAACGCTGGGCGATATTATGGATATTGGGATCGCCCATTCTGATGATTCCGCCCCAAAAAAGTGGGCAGGCAGTATTATTTTTTTCTTGGTGTTATGCACATGCAGAAAGTAACACTCGGTGATAAGTGACCGAGAAATGGGCGTCAATTTCCATTTTGTGGCTAAATGGGCGATATCTGGGAATTACACATCATTTCAGTGTTAAAATGGACGTTAACTGGGCGTTATGCATGCAAAAATAAAGGAAAAGCTAGCCCCATAGATTTGTTATGGGAAGGTCGTGTCTGACTACCTTGATTTAATTTTTTGAGGAGGTAACCAGGAGGGTCGATGATGGTAGTGCATATGATGTAGTGTGTATGGATTTTAGCAAAGCTTTTGATAAGGTTCCACATGGCAGACTGGTCACGAAAGTAAAAGCCCATGGAATCCAGGGCAAAGTGGCAAGTTGGATACAAAATTGGCTCAGAGGCAGGAAACAAAGGGTAATGGTTGATGGGTGTTTTTGTGACTGGAAGGTTGTATCCAGTGGGGTTCTACAGGGCTCAGTGCTGGGTCCTTGCTTTTTGTGGTATATATCAATGACTTGGACTTGAATGTCGGGGATATGATTAATAAGTTTGCAGATGACATTAAAATAGGCTGTGTGGTTGATAATGAAGAAGAAAGCTGCGGACTGCAGGAAGATATACTGATCAGGTGGGCAGAACAGTGGCAAATGGAATTCAATATGGATAAGTGTGAGGTAATGCATTTGGGGAGGTCTTACTAGGCAAGGGAATACACATTAAATGGTACAACACTGAAAAGTGTAGAGGAACAAAGGGACCTTGGAGTACAGGTCCACAGAGCACTGAAGGTAGCAAGCCAGGTAGTTAAGAAGGTGGTTAAGAAGGCATATGGAATACTTGCCTTTATTAGTTGAGGCATGGAATACGAAGCATGGAGGTTATGATTGAACTGTGTAAAACACTGGTTAGGCCGCAGTTGGAGTACTGTGTGCAGTTCTGGTCACCACATTACAGGAAATATGTGACTGCACTGGAAAGGGCGCAGAGGAGATTTCCAAGAATGTTGCCTGGACTGGAGACTTGGTCTGTTTTCTTTGGAACAGAGGAGGCTGAGGGGAGACCTGATTGGGGTGTATAAAATTATGAGGGACCTGGATAGAGTGGATAGGAAGGGCCTGTTTCCCTTGGCAGAGGGGGTCAACAACCAGGGGACATAGATTTAAAGTAATTGGGGGAAGGTTGAGAGCAGATATGAGGGGAAATGTCTTCACCCAGAGGGTGGTGGGGGTCTGGAGCTCACTGCCTGAAAGGGTGGTAGAGGCAGAAATCCTCACCACATTTAAAAAATACTTGGATGTGCACTTGAAGTGCTGCGACCTACAGGGCTACAGACCAAGAGCTGGAAGGTGGGATTTGGCTGGATAGCTCTTGGTCGGGTAGCGTGGACACGATGGGCCGAAATGGCCTCCTTCCGTGCTGTAAATTTCTATGATTCTATGACACCAAGGTTGCGAACAGACTTGGTCAGCCTTAGACAGTTGATGGGAAGAGAGATCAAATTAGTAGATAGGAAACAGAACTTGTGGCATGAACCAAAGACAATGGCTTCGCTTTTCCTGAGATTTAATTGGAGAAGATTTCTACACATCCAGTCCTGGATGTCGGACAAGCAGCCTGATAGTGTAGAAATGGTGGAGGGTTTGAGAGAGGTGGAGGAGAGATAGAGACTGGTATCATCAGCGTACATGTGAAAACTCACATTGTGTTGTCGGATGATGTCACCGAGGGGCAGCATGTGGATGAGAAATATGATGGGGCCAAGGGTAGATCCTTGGGGAACACCAGAGGTGACAGTGTGGGATTGGGAAGAGTAGGTGATTCTATGGTTACGGCTGGAAAGATAGGAATGAAATCAGGCGAGTGCAGTCTCATCCAACTTGATGGTGGAGAGGCACTGGAGCAGAATTTTATGGTCAGCCATGTCAAAGGCTACAGACATGTCCACAAGGGTAAGAAGAGATAGATTACCTTTGTTGCAGTCAATTAGGATATCATTTGTGACCTTGGTATGAGCAGATTCAGTACTGTGGCAGGGGCGGAAGACTGATTGGAGGTATTCAATCAAGGAGTTCTGGGAAAGATGGACATGGATTTGGGAGGGTACAACACGCTCAAGAACTTTAGAGAGGAAAGGGAGGTTGGCAGCTTTCCGGGAGGCCTACAGAGTTTGTGGATCAGTAAATAATTTCACCGCTCATCAGAAACATACCCATTTCCTATCAATTCTCGCCTCAACAACTCAACCTAAGCAGTATTTGTTTTCAACATCCTCAAAAAACATAACACTCGCAGTGGAATTCACATCCACTTCCGTTGATGCAGCTCTTGATTATTAAATATTATTCCATTTATTGATACAGGTCAATAGTATAATTCCATCTGTCGAAACTGAAAACCAAACATGATCGCAATACATTCACAACCTGTAGTGGTGGATTCAGACTATTATTTGACAAGACTCACAGTTCGGTTTCAGATGGATAGGCCCAGATAATCAACGAATCATGTTAGACACAGAAGAATAACTAGACCTAATGATGAGACTCTACCGGACCTGTTCTTATACAAGTATTTTTCATAAACCCTTTAATAAATGAGCATATACCACAGGATTCATTGATGGGAGCTATATTTGCAGTCAAGCACCTCTCAGTCTTTGCAACACAATAGGGAATATAGGGCTAGACTTTCCACTATGATCGCTAAATGGCCGATATTTCCGGCCTTAGTGCTTTTTTTATTTTTCAGGATCGCTGGAATATCGCCCATTTTAAAAACCGCTTGCTTCGCCTTTTTAATTTTGGTGACAGCCTTAGTGATGTGAAATGGGCGATAGTGATGTATTCAGTCATGCAAGGCTGGCGTCCATAGCAACGGTCATTCTGTGCATGCATGTTTTTTTTTCAGGCAAAGAACTTTTCCCGCGATTCGGGAGGTCAGGGGTCATCTACGCATGCTCAGAAGGCAAAGGGAGGGAGAGAGAGAAGAAAGGTTTGCGTGAAGTCATTTTTTGAAGGAATTGATAAGCAGATAAGATGGAGATAGAGCACGAGGAGTTGGGAGAGAGTGTTGAGGAGGTTGCAGGGAGAAGGAGGGCGAAAGCCTTCTCCGAAGAGGTGAACGAGGCCTTAGTCCACTAGGTGGAGACTCGGTGGGGCCAATTAACCCGAGGTGGGCATGGTAAGCCTTTCCCCTCGGATATACCAGCGAATATGGATGGATATCTCCGCTGTAGTGTCATCTGTGGCCCACGATAGATGAGAGGCAGACCAGTGTCGCAAGCGTTGGAACAGTCTTGTTTCATCGGCAAGAGTACGTATTAAATTATTAAATTTATATTTGTTATGATACACTGACTCATTAATTAAGAATGTAAATCTGCTGGATTGTAATTAAGCTGGGTAATCTTGGATAGCTTCCCTGTTAAGGTTTGGACTGGGGTCAGAACCTGCGCCCTTTTACTCTAATGTTGCTGAGATACCTTAAACTTAATCGGCAGTAGTAATTATTATTTAAACACTTTGATCGAAAATTGGGGCCAAAGGAAAGACTGGAAAGAGACAGACCGCAAACACTTGGCATTTCTACCACTTTAGTTTAGAAGGAGAATTATTAAATTATATCTCTGCTTGTGTGCTGTGAGCAACTCTTTAACTTGGGCACCCGTCTCCCTTTTGGTTAGGTTGGTGGATGGCGGCACGAATGAGCACTGAGCAGTCAGCTTTGCCCAGACTGTGTGAGCCTCTCTGGCTGCTGTCAGTTACACAGTGACCCACTGTGCTCACTGAGCTCACTGTATGCCCTGGGACACTTTGGGACATTAGCTCCAGCCACAAGGAGGTCTCCGAGCACAGCCCAAGGACACGATGCCCCCTCCCATTACAATCCTGTCATTGCTGAAATCACCAGCTCACCAGTAGTCCTGATTCCCCTCCCTTGGGGACCTCCAACGATTCCAACAAACCTCCTCCCTCCCCTCAGGCGCCGAATGACACGGCCCATGGATGGGGCTTTTCCTGGAGATTGTACGCGAGAGGGTTGGTGTCAAGCATTGGTTCCTAAACATTATTATCATCATAGGCAGTCCCTCGAAAACAAGGAAGACTTGCTTCCACTCCTGAAGTGAGTTCTTTGGTGGCTGAACAGTCCAATACGAGAGCCACAGACTCTGTCACAGGTGGGACATATAGTCGTTGAGGGAACGGGTAGGTGGGACTGGTTTGCAGCACGCTCTTTCCGCTGTCTGTGCTTGATTTCTGCATGTTCTTGGCGTTGAGACTCGAGGTGCTCAGCGCCCTCTTGGATGCACTTTCTCCACTTAGGGTGGTCTTGGGCCAGGGACTCCCAGATGTCAGTGGGGATGTTGCACTTTATCAGGGAGGCTTTGAGGGTGTCCTTGTAGTGTCTCTGCTGCCCGCCTTTGGCTCGTTTGCCATGAAGGAGCTCCGATTAGAGCACTTGCTTTGGGAGTCTTGTGTCTGGCATACGAACTATGTGGCCTGCCCAGTGGAGCTGATCGAGTGTGGTCAGTGCTTTAATACTGGGGATATTAGCCTGAATGAGGATGCTGATGTTGGTGCGCCTGTCCTCCCAGGGGATTTGTAGGATCTTGCGGAGACAGCGTTGGTGATATTTCTCCAGTAACTTGAGGTGTCTACTGTACATGGTCGATGTCTCTGAGCCATACAGGAGGGCGGGTATTACTACAGCCCTGTAGACCATGAGCTTGGTGGCAGTTTTGAGGGCCTCATCTTCAAACACTCTTTTCCTCAGGCAACCGAAGGCTGCACTGGCGCACTGGAGGCAGTGTTGGATCTCGTCGTCGATGCCTGCTCTTGTTGATAGGAGGCTCCCAAGATATGGGAAGTGTCCAGGGCCGCGCCGTGAATCTTGATGACTTGGGGGCAGTGCTGTGCGGTGAGGACAGGCTGGTGGAGAACCTTTGTCTTACGGATGTTTAGCGTAAGGCCCATGCTTTCATACGCCTCAGTAAATACGTTGACTATGTCCTGGAGTGTGGCCTCTGTATGTGCACAGACCCAGGCGACAGAGGTTGGGGTGGTCTTGGATCTGGCCTGGAGACGGCGAAGGTTGAACAGGTTCCCACTGGTTCTGCAGTTTAGTTCCACTCCAGCGGGAAGCTTGTTGACTGTGAGGTGGAGCATGGCAGCGAGAAAGATTGAGAAGAGGGTTGGGGCGATAACGCAGCCATGTTTGACCCCGGTCCGGATGTGAATTGGGTCTGTGATGGATCCGTTGGTGAGGATCACGGCCTGCATGTCATCGTGGAGCAGGCGGAGGATGGTGCCGAACTTTTGGGGGCATCCGAAACGGAGGAGGACACTCTATAGACCCTCGCGGTTGACAGTATCAAAGGCGAGGCATTGTGGCAACACCCTCGCTCCAAGCATTGGCACCTGCTTGACTATGTCATCGTACGAGCCAGGGATCGCAAGGATGTGCGCATCACCCGCGCCATGACAGGAGCCGATGACTGCTGGACGGACCACCGCCTAATCCGATCCATCATTGACATCAACATAGCCCCAAAGTGGAGGGGGCAGCAGAAGCAGTGCCGCAAAAAAGTCAATGCCGGGGCACTTAAGAACCCAGCTAAGAGAGCCCTTTACAGCCAGCGCCTCACAGCTAACCTGGCGTGCCTTGACAACCCCGAGACACAGAATGCCCACAGCGCTTGGTCTGCCCTCTCGGCCTCCATAACCAGACGCTCGGTTACTCAACCAGGAAGCACCAGGATTGATTTGATGAGAATGATCAGGAGATCCAAGAGCTAATAGATCGCAAACACAGGGCGTTTCTGAGCCTTAACCAACAACACAATGCGGGAACAGCAAAACAGCGTTACAGATGGCTCAAAGCTGAGGTCCAACAAAAAACCCGGGACCTAAAGAACAGGTGGTGGATGAAGAAAGGACAGGAGGTACAGCAGCTGGCCGACAATCATGATGTGTGAGGATTCTTCATCGCAGTCAAGGCCACCTATGACCCAAACACCCAAAGCCCCACCCCACTGCTGGCCAAGAACAGGGAAACAGTCATCAAGGACACCGAGGCAGTCAGGGCCCGCTGGAAGGAGCACTTCAAAGATCTCCTCAATCGAGACTCTGCCTTTGACTCGAGTGTTCTCAACTCCATCCCGCAGCATGCTACCCGCCACCACCTCAGTGTGACCCCAACACTGCACGAGGTAGAAAAAACCATAAGACAGCTCAACAACAACAAGGCTACGGGTGCGGATGGAATCCCTGCTGAGGCATTGAAGTATGGCAGAGAGACACTGCTGACACAAATACACGACCTCATCTCTATCATCTGGAGGGAGGAAAGCATGCCGGAGGATCTCAGAGAGGCAGTGATCGTAACCCTCTTTAAAAAAGGGGATAAGTCTGACTGCGGCAACTACAGAGGAATCTCCCTGCTATCAGCCACTGGGAAAGTCATCGCTAGACTCTTCCTAAACCGTCTTCTTCCTGTGGCCGAGGAGCTCCTCCCGAAGTCACAGTGCGGATTTCGTCCCCTATGGGGCACAACGGACATGATTTTTGCAGCGCGACAGCTACAGGAAAAATGCAGAGAACAGCGCCAGCCCTTATACATGGCCTTCTTCGACCTTCAAAGTTCCTAAACACAATCTTATTCAATATTTTCTCTGAACATAGATGTTATAACCATGCATCCATTGAATAAAAACCGGATTAGCACATAATGTTAATGTTAACGATGAATAGCATGTGGGTGACTAATTGTGGATTACAATATCTGTTGTGTTTCTGTAATAGTATCTAAGCAATTAGCTTATGCCATGCTCTTGTCACTTTTGCAGAGGAAGATATCAGGCGGAGCGGAGGTGGATCGGAGGAGGACCTGCTGACCTTTACCCTAGGACTGATCTGGAGGGGTGTGCCGCAGCCTTAGTGGGCACGCATAATTGTTGTGCCACCCGTGGTAGTGCAGATCCTGTTGTTGTGCCATGTGAGTAATGTGTAAAGCAGTGGCAAACCAGTGGTAATTTAATGCCATTTGATTATAATATATAAATTATGTAATGTTATGCATGCAGCTCCTGTACTCTTCTGTACTTTCATGTTAATCATACGTAGTGTCTCTCGTTCACCTTTATTGCAGTAGTGTTGCTCCTTGTACATATGCCTGCACAGCACAAGCATTCTAATGTCTCCCTTTCTCTTCTACTAACCTCAATTATGTTTTTCAGCTCCCCAGGCTCCCCAGGTGCAATGGGAGGCCCCTGGAGCATCACCTCCTACCGCTGCAGGTCGTGCTGACCACGGGGGATGAACAAGAACAAGATACGACCGAGGAGGAGGATGATGAGTCTGAAGGGTCATTTCTGGTACCTGCGGCCACGTCATCCTCAATGGATGAAGTAGCGGGGCCAAGTGGCTTGCAGCAGGGCACTCCGAGTCATCCTGTGTCCATGCCGATCCCATGGAGTTTGGGTCGGTGAAGTAGTTACGCGCTGCGATGGGCAGATGTCAACGAGGACATGGTGTCACTGTCGAGGGCGAGCATCGACATAAGTCGAGAGCTTCTCCAGGCGATTGGTGGGTTAACCGGCAACTTTGCCACACTATCTGCTAGAATATTGGAGGGCGAGGGACAGATGGTTGCGGCAATGGGGCGAACGACCGACTCTGTCGATGCCTTGCGGCACGCGATAGTTTCGGCATATGGCACTATACCCCAAGGTACCGTACCACCAACCAGCCCAACAGATGCAAGATAGAAGGAAGAACTTCCTTCTGACTCGCAAGATGTTTTTCGGAAACGTCTTCTCCTCGATCCACTGAGGTCATTCCGCCGACGTTATCCCCCACCCCCCATTGCAGCAGTCCTTGAGGTGCTCTGCTGCAAGATGTCTTGGTCCCGTTATTAGGGGATTAAGTGGGAAAGTGTGGTTTACGATGAGGAGGGGGGTCAAGTTAGAGGAGGGAAGAGTGGCCGCAGGTAGGGAGGGGTGAGCTGTATATTATTGTTTTATTATTATTTTAAAAAATTTGTTGATTGTTGACTATTGGGGATGGTGAGAGGGTGTTATCGTTATATTGTTGTTTGAAAAAATGTTAACAGTTGGGGTTTGGGGGGGTGGTGTTATAGCTTGTTAAAAAATATTTTAAATCAGTTGTTAAATTATTAAAAAACTGTATTTAACTTTACAATTGTCCTGAAGTGTCTTCTAATAACGTATGGTAAAACATCAACAAACAAAATGGTTGCAAACAATGGCCATGGCCAGACCAGGATGAAACATAACACAACTATAACTGTCACCAACGTAACTTCACACAAAGCGTTCATTTATGTGCTGCTGATGCAACAGTTTTGCAGCGGCATAACTACCATGGGGCTTTTCCAGTGGTATGGGGGGGGTTGTGGGGGGCATGGGTTCATCGCCATGCTGATTGTCCTCCCCGAGGTCCTTGTCCTCCTCCTCGTCCTCCTCTTCCACCTTCCCTCTCTCCTGAGGTGGACCGGCAGTTCCATTTGGCAATTGTTGTCCTCTCCTGATAGCTAGGTTATGCAACATGCAGCACACCACAATGAACTCAGCGACCTGCTCAGGGTGGTATTGTAGGTTGCCTCTTGAGTGGTCCAGGCATCTGAAGCGCTGCTTCAGAACTCCAATTGTCTTTTCGACGATATTCAGCGTGGTTATATGGCTTTCGTTGTAGCGCTTCTCGGCTTCTGTCTGGGGCTTATGCAGGGGGGTCATGAGCTAGCTGGCAAGGCCATATTCTTTATCTCCTAGCATCTAACCATAAACAGGTCAGAGACAGTGCTCTCACGCAAGATGTGCGCATCATGAATGCTCTCTGGTAAATTTGCATTCATTGCCATAATTATTTCCTTGTGGTCGACAACAAGCTGCACATTCAGGGAGTGGAATCCCTTTCGGTTATGAAACACCTCTGCATTCTGTAAAGGTGCTTGCAGGGCGATGTGCATACAGTCTATTGCTCCCTCCACCTTGGGGAAGTTTGCTATTCTCGAGAACCCCAAAGCCCTCTCACTCTGTGCCTCCCTGCTCATAGGGAAGTTTATAAAGTCCATCCTGCGTGCGTAAAGGGCTTCAGTCACCTGTCGAATGCAGCACTGTGTGGCGTGCTGAGAGATAAAGCAAATGTCACCAGCTGAGGCCTGAAAGGAGCCCAATGCGTAGAAGGAAAGTGCCGCAGTAACCTTAACCTCAACAGACAGTGCGATCCTGATGGTGCTTGTCATGTATCTTACATTATTATATATAACTGTATCCTAACATGCTATACATGACTGTAATAAGATATGACCTGTAACCACCAACATACCTTACCACCAGGTGTGCACTTGCAAGAGACAGGTATATAAAGGCAGGTCTCAGGCAAGTGCAGCATTCCAGAGCTGTGAAATAAAGGTGCAGGTCCAGAGTGACCTTGACTTCACTACATGCCTCATGTGAATCTGTACTGAGGGGACAGGACTTTACAGTGGCGACGAGTTACGGGATTACAGAATCCACAGAATGGCGAACAACGGATCAGATGAAAAGTACAATGCGGGAGACAATCAGGAGGACTTTATAGAAAGGCTCCAGCAAAGCTTTGTAACCAAAGACTGGTTAGGCGACAATAAGGCAGACAAGAGAAGAGCCCATCTCTTGACCAGCTGTGGCTCGAAAACATACGCTTTAATGAAGGATCTGTTGGCACCCATGGAACCAGCAAGCAAGTCGTTTGAAGAATTGAGCACACTGTTAAGAGACCACCTGAAGCCAGCGAGCAGTCTACACATGGCCAGACACAGGTTCCACAACTACAGACGCTGTGTGAGCCAGAGCATACCCGACTTCGTGGTGGAACTTTGGAAGTTGGCTAGTTTATGTGAGTTCTCCGATGAACTGAGGAGAGAAATGCTGAGAGACTTTTTCATTGAAGGAATAGGCCATGCAGGCATATTCCAAAAGCTCATAGAGACCAAGAACCTGACCTTAGAGGCAGCAGCACTGGTTGCACAGACATCCTTGGTGGGGAAGAAGAAACGAGGTTGATTTACAATGCAGGTACGACAACTAACGAAATATCGGAACAAGAAGTTCACAACACTAAACAAGCTGCTACCCCCACACACAGATAAAACCGGGAGAACAGGCTCTCGACAGCAGGCAGAAGCCATCAAGGGCCACAGGAACGGCCGTTCACAGCTCATCAACCCACAATGCGAGCAATCAACTACAAACTGAGAGAAGCTCAAGAGAGATCAGCCAGACGCAGCTCATTCTTTGGGAACACTTTGAACAATGGAACAGGTCTGTGCTGGAGGTGTGGGGCACTCGTCAAGGGGATGTCGATTTCAGTAGGCTGTTTGCAGAAATTGTGAATATACAGGGCATTTGGCCCGCATGTGCAAAAAAACGGCAGCTCGGCTGGTATACGAATCGGATGGGTCGGAAAGCGGACCAGAAGATGCTGGGGACAGTACCCGGGACACCGATGTACAGCGGGTCAACACGATCAATGACCGCTGCTCCTACAACAGGACGCCTCCTATAATGATGAGGGTCCTACTCAACTGGATATCTGTCAACATGGAGCTGGATACGGGAGCGAGTCAATCTCTCATGGGCGCTCAACAATTTGAACAACTGTGGCCGCATAAAAGAGACAGACCAAAACTCACAAGGGTTGACACCAAACTAAGGACCTATACCAAAGAAATCATACCAGTCCTCGGCAGCGCCATGCTCTCTGTCACACACAAAGGGACAGTGAACCGACTTCCCCTGTGGATTGTCCCTGGAGACCCTCCAGCACTGCTGGGGAGAAGCTGGCTGGCAGAACTAAACTGGAAATGGGATGATGTCCATGCCATGTCATTAGAGGAACGGACCTCCTGCTCAACAGTTATAAAGCGATTTGAACATCTCTTTCAGCCAGGTGTGGGCATTTTCAAAGGGGCCAAAGTCAAAATCTACATCACACAGGATTCTAGACCGGTCCATCACAAGGCCAGAGCTGTACCCTATGTGATGAGGGAAAAGATTGAACATGAACAAGACAGGCTTCTGCGGGAAGCATTATATCACCTGTGGAATTTAGCGACTGGGGAAGTCCCATCGTCCCAGTCATGAAACCTGATGGATCCATACGAATCTGTGGGGACTACAAATCTACCATAAACAGAGTCTCCCTACAGGACCAGTACCCACTGCCCAGAGCGGAGGACTTATTTGCCACATTGGCTGGAGGTAAACTTTTCTCAAAACTAGACCTCACATCTGCGTATATGACGCAAGAATTGACTGAGGAATCCAAGCTACTCACCATCATCAACACACATCGAGGCCTTTTCATGTACAATCGATGCCCATTCGGCATCAGGTCGGCAGCTGCCATATTCCAGCGCAACATGGAGAGTCTGCTCAAGTCCATCCCGAGGACGGTTGTATTTCAAGACGACATACTTATCACGGGCAGGGACACCGACTCCCATCTCCGTAATTTGGAGGAAGTACTAAAGCGGTTGGATCGGGTAGGCCTACGAGTCAAGAAATCCAAGTGCTTGTTTCTCGCACCCGAGGTTGAATTTTTGGGCAGAAGGATTCCCGCTGATGGAATCCGCCCAACAGAGTCCAAAACAGAAGCAATTGGCCTGGCACCCAGGCCCCGGAATGTCTCAGAACTGCGCGCCTTTCTCGGGCTACTCAATTACTTTGGGAACTTTCGGCAGAGCTTAAGCAAGCTGCTGGGGCCTCTCCACGTGCTACTGAGGAAGGGGTGCGATTGGTTTTGGGGGGATGCCCAGGAACGCGCCTTCAATAAGGCATGCAACCTTCTGTGTTCCAACAGTGTTTTGACTTTCTTTGACCCAGGTAAAAAGATAGTTCTCACATGCGATGCGTCAGCATATGGGGTCGGGTGCGTTTTGCAGCATGTCAATAGTGCGGGCAAATTACAACCCATAGCTTATGCCTCCAGGTCACTTTCGCAGGTGGAGCGCAGATATGGAATGGTAGAAAAGGAGGCGCTCGCGTGCGTGTACGGTGTCAAAAAGATGCACCGATACCTTTTCGGGGCCAAGTTAGAAACCGACCACAAGCCCCTTACGTCCCTCCTATCCGAGAGCAAGGCAATAAATACCAACACCTCGGCGCGAATTCAATGGTGGGCACTCATGCTGGCGTCCTACGACTATACCATAAGGCACAGACCAGGCACAGACAACAGTGCCGACGCGCTCAGCAGGCTACCCATGGCGACCACAGAAGGGTCTGACGAACAGGATTGTGAGATAGTCATGGCAATCAATGCCTTTGAGTCCACAGGTTCGCCCATGACGTCTCGCCAAATCAGAGCCTGGACGGCCAGCAACCCCACGTTATCCTTAGTAAAAAGATGTGTCCTAACCGGTGACTGGGCAGAGGCTCGCGATGCCTGCCCCGAGGAATTAAAACCCTTTCACAGGTGAATGCATGAGCTATTACTACAAGCAGACTGCCTGATGTGGGGCAGCTGAGTAGTCATGCCTCTGCGAGGCAAAGAGGCATTTGTCCGGGAGCTCCACTGCGAGCACCCGGGGATCGTTCTCATGAAGGCCATAGCCAGATCCCACGTCTGGTGACCTGGTATTGACGCGGACTTGGAGCTCTGCGTCCGAAGGTGCACCATTTGTGCCCAACTCAGCAATGCCCCCAGGGAGGCTCCACTGAACCCATGGCCCTGGCCTACCAAACCGTGGTCGCCGGTGCACGTAGACTATGCGGGCCCATTCATGGGCACAATGTTCCTCATAGTTGTAGTTGCATTTTTTAGTGGATCGAATGCACCATTTTAAACTCGAGCACAACCTCCACCACTGTGGAGAGCCTCGCAACCATGTTTGCAACGCACGGAATCCCTGACATATTGGTCAGTGACAATGGTTCGTGCTTCACCAGCGCAGAATTCCAAGACTTTATAATTGACCACGGCATAAGTCACGTCAAGACGGCACCGTTCAAGCCGGCCTCCAATGGCCAGGCGGGGAGAGCAGTGCAAATTATTAAACAAGGCATGCTTAAAATCCAAGGTCCCACGCTGCAGGGTCGCCTGTCGCGACTGCTGCTGGCATACAGATCTCGTCCGCACTCATTGACTGGTATCCCCCTGCGCAACTATTGATGAAAATGACTTTAAAAACAAGGCTCTCATTAATCCTCATCATGCACGAAATCATTGAGGCAAAGCGCCGTAAGCTGACTGAGTACCATGACAGAAATTCGAGGGGGAGATGGAATGAGATAGGGGACAAAGTGTTTGGACTAAACTATGGCAGGGGTCCCAAATGGCTTGCAGGGACAGTAACGGGCAAGGAAGGAAACAGGCTACTGGTAGTACAAATGGACAATGGCAAAACCTGCCGGACGCATGTAGACCAAGTCAAAAGCAGATTTACCAACAACACTGCGGAACCAGAGGCAGACTACAATGTGGAACTCGCACCACACCTGGTGGACAGACAGAGGGAACAACCTGAGGAAAGGGCAATCCCAACAGACAGCCCAGGCGAGATACCAGCAACCACACCCAAAGAAAAACAGACACCAAGGCAAACAACTGAACGACAACTCAGACGCTCCACGCGAGAGCGTAGACCACCTGAGAGACTGAACCTATAAAGACAATAAGACCTTGGGGGACGTTGATGTCATGTATCTTACATTATTATATATAACTGTATCCTAACATGCTATAAATTACTGTAATAAGATATGACTTGTAACCACCAGCATACCTTACCACCAGGGGTGCACTTGCAAGAGACAGGTATATAAGGACAGGTCTCAGGCAAGTGCAGCATTCCAGAGCTGTGAAATAAAGGTGCAGGTCCAGAGTGACCTTGACTTCACTACATGCCTCGTGTGAATCTGTACTGAGGAGACAGGACTTTACAGTGCTGGTAGGCTGCGGATCTCCCTTAATTAGCTGGCATATCTCATTGATGACCTCCTTTGGGAATCGCAGCCTTCTAACGCACATGTTATCGGACAAGTTCAGGTATGATTGCTTATCCCTGTAAATACGTTGGGTGTAACGTCTCCTCTTCCTCAGCAGTCTGCCACCTCTTTGATTGGGCACATAATGCTCTTCAATAAACCTTCTCCCATCTCTATTCTGCAGCATGTGATTAGTCATCAATGCTGGTTGAGAAATTAGAGGCCCCATCACTATAAATCACTATATACGCCCTTATCTGTCTTCTTAAATTCTCCTCAACAAATACAATGTGATTAGATGATTGCCAAGATTCAAAAATGCCCTTAAAATCACTCATAAATTACTTCTCCTCCCAACCACTTCAAGCAGTCTTTTATTAAAGATCCTCCGAGTTACAAAATGGCGTCCATACTGTCGAGTTAAGGTCAGGTGAGTGCAGCTTTTCTTGAGCATCTTTTTGGGTGAACGATCATTTGGGCGAATTATGAGCGAAATACTGAAAGTAGCGCTTGGTGATAATCTGGACAATTAAAAATATAAACAATATTCTCGGCTTTGCATGAGGATGACGCCATATTTTTTAAAAAAATAGGCCGGACGGTGCAGCTCATTCCTGTATGCCAAAAGTTGTGCCGGCGATAAATGGGCGATAATCGGGTGCTAGTTTCCATTTTTCATCAAATATGGGCGATAGCCTGAATCTCAGCGCTTATATGGGCGCTAAATGGGCGATAAATGGACGATGATGTGCTGAAAGTCCAGCCCTAAATAAACATTGAGTTACTCATGTATTATATGGAGAAATATATGTAATGAGCCAGCATTATATGTTCTAGGATATGTATTCGCTAAGAATAATTTCATGTAATTATTGAGCTTTCATGAATTATAAAATATGAATCAACCATTGCAAAGACCACTTTTATCTGCATTCATGTTATGAACTATTAGAAAATCGACAAACATTGGGTGGGAGCTAATATTTTTGGAGCACGTACACCAATTGTTAAGGTCGCTCCTTTCTTCCCCGTTCCCCTACACTGCAACCAGGAGACAGAGTCTACCTTTGGCTTCCTTCTCAGATTATCGTTGCTAAGAGCACGTTGCACTAGAAAATCATCGCCACGTTGAAGTTAACGAGCAGGCAGTACCAAAATGCTGGTACTGCCTGCACTCTCTCGGGCAGCCGTTATTCTTGGCCGCCAATGTTACTACAGTTTTCCAGCGCTCCCCAATTTCTAGGCTATTAATTCAATAAATATAAATGGAGATTGTATATAAAGACAGTTTGAAAGACCTCCCAACCTCCTAGCTGTTCCTGATGGGCAGGAACAGAAACTGGTGGGAGGCAGGCAGTGAGGGTGGCAAATGGGTTGGGGTCTAAATGATGTCACTTGACTCCTATTTGTAGGTATTTACGAAGCTCCCACCTGTTTCAGATGGGAGCTCTGACCTTCAGGAATTAAATTTGTTTAAAAAATCAGAGCACATGTAACAGTAGCAGTAAGTGGGTCAGACGAGTAGCCAGTTTATTTTCTATCTGCTACCATCCTGCTTTTGAGCACAAATGGGTGTTAATGAGCCTAAATTTCCTTGAATCTCTTCAATTGCACTGTTATGTCCGATTTCAATAAACTGTGCTATAAATTGGTACAGATGCAGCGTCCAAATCTGGAGTTCCAGAATCTGGAATGTTCCGGAATCCGGACCGATTGAAACATAGAAAAATAGAAAATAGATGCAGGAGTAGGCCATTCGGCCATTCGAGCCTGCACCGCCATTCAATAACATCATGGCTGATCATTCCCTCAGTACCTCTTTCCTGCTTTCTCTCCATACCCCTTGATCCCTTTAGCCATAAGGGCCATATCTAACTCCCTCTTGAATATATCCAATGAACTGGCATCAACAACTCTCTGCGGCAGGGAATTCCATAGGTGAACAACTCTCTGAGTGAAGAAATTTCTCCTCATATCAGTCCTAAATGGTCTACCCCTTATCCTAAGACTATGTCCCCTGGTTCTGGACTTCCCTAACATCGGGAACATTCTTCCCGCATCTAACCTGTCCAGTCCCATCAGAATCTTATACGTTTCTATGAGATCCCCTCTCATCCCTCTAAACTCCAGTGAATAAAGGCCCAGTTGATCCAGTCTCTCCTCATATGACAGTCCAGCCATCCCTGGAATCAGTCTGGTGAACCTTTGCTGCACTCCCTCAATAGCAAGAACGTCCTTCCTCAGATTAGGAGACCAAAACTGAACACAATATTCCAGGTGAGGCCTCACTAAGGCCCTGTACAACTGCAGTAAGACTTCCCTGCTCCTGTATTCAAATCCCCTAGCTATGAAGGCCAACATACCATTTGCCTTCTTCACTGACTGCTGTACCTGCATGCCCACTTTCAGTGACTAATGAACCATGACACCCAGGTCTCGTTGCACCTCCCCTTTTCCTAATCTGCTGCCATTCAGATAATATTATGCCTTCGTGTTTTTGCCCCCAAAATGGATAACCTCACATTTATCCACATTATACTGCATCTGCCATGTATTTGCCCACTCACCTAACCTGTCTAAGTCACCCTGCAGCCTCTTAGCGTCCTCCTCACAGCTCACACCGCCACCCAGTTTAGTGTCATTTGCAAACTTGGAGATATTACACTCAATTCCATCATCTAAATCATTAATATATATTGTAAAGAGCTGGGGTCCCAGCACTGAGCCCGGCGGCACTCCACTAGTCACTGCCTGTCATTCTGAAAAGGACCCATTTATCCCGACTCTCTGCTTCCTGTCTGCCAACCAGTTCTCTATCCACGTCAATACATTACCCCAAATAACATGTGCTTTGATTTTGCACAACAATCTCTTGTGTGGGACCTTGTCAAAAGCCTTTTGAAAGTCCAAATACACCACATCCACTGGTTCGCCCTTGTCCACTCTACTAGTTACATCCTCAAAAAATTCCAGAAGAATTGTCAAGCATGATTTCCCTTTCATAAATCCATGCTGACTTGGACCAATCCTATCACTGCTTTCCAAATGCGCTGCTATTTCATCCTTATTCCAACATTTTCGCCACTACTGATGTCAGGCTAACCGGCCTATAATTCCCCGTTTTCTCTCTCCTTCCTTTTTTAAAAAGTGGTGTTACATTAGCATCCCTCCAGTCCATAGGAACTAATCCAGAGTTGATTGACTGTTGGAAAATGACCAATGCATCCACTATTTCTAGGGCCACTTCCTTAAGTACTCTGGGATGTAGACTATCAGGCCCTGGGGATTTATCGGCCTTCAATCCCATCAAGTTCCCTAACACAATTTCCTGACCGATAAGGATATCCTTCAGTTCCTCCTTCTCACTAGACCCTCAGTCCCCTAGTACATCCGGAAGGTTATTTGTGTCTTCCTTTGTGAAGACAGAACCGAAGTATTTGTTCAATTGGTCTGCCATTTCTTTGTTCCTCATTATAAATTCACCCGAATTCGACTGCAAGGGACCTACGTTTGTCTTCACTAATCTTTTTCTCTTCACATATCTAAAGAAGGCTTTGCAGTCAGTTTTTATGTTTCCGGCAAGCTTCCTCTTGTACTCTATTTTCCCCCTCTTAATTAAACCCTTTGTCCTCCTCTGCTGAATTCTAAATTGGTGGCAGGGTCGTCCAGAATCCATAAAATGTTTCGGAATCTGGACCCGCTGACCCTGCCGACCTCAGGGTCCTGCCATTGCCTGACCTTGTGCCTCGCCTCACCGCCCCTCACCTCGCTGCACTCACCGCCGCTGTCCTTACCTTGCTGCCGCTGCTCTTACCTCGGGGCCTCCTCCCCGGTCCGCCTGAGCACCTCCTCCGCGACGGGACCTGCCCGAACACTTCCTTGGCGGCAGGGCCCACCCGAACTGCTCCCCCTCGGCGGGGCCCACCTGAACAGCTCCACCACGGCAGGACCCCACCCGAACAGCTCCTCCTTGGCGGGGCCCCGCCCGAACACCTCTTTGGCGGCAGGGCCCTGCCCGACAACCTCATCGACGGGGTCGGCGGCCCAAACAGTTCCTCGGAGGGGACCCCCTCCCCTTTCTGACGTTCTGAACGCTGGAAATACCCAAACCTGGGCTCGGGTGTTTCCGAATTCGTGACGCCAGAAGGATGATCCAAAGTCTGAAAAAACAGCCTCGGTCCCAAGGTTTCCGGATTCTGGACGCTGCACCTGTAATACAAATAGACTATTGCACGGTTTCCTGGCTTCCTGCAGCTTGCGTGGTCTACCAATTAAAAACAATTCTGAAATCTTTTTTTGACCAAAAAATACTCCCTCCAGATTCTTCAAAATGATCTTGTGCTTCACATTTGATTTGTGATAGTCACTTCTGGCTTTACATTTCTGATGGTATTTAGGAAAGAAAGGATGGCGTTCCTATGGGTACAAAATATTGTCACCTTTATCACCATACTGTGATGATATTTTAACATTATTTAATTTCCTGTGTAACTACAAATTGTGTATGACTTCCTCATTTCTAATCTAAATAAAGCTTCAATGAGTAAAAATGCACCTAATATTTGACTCGTGCTTCTTAATCCATTTCTGGAGGGGGAGGAATGATTAGTGTAGTCTTCATTTTATTTCCATTCCACCGGTATTTACTTATGTCTACTTTTACTTGCTAAAAGTTACAAAGATGGACATTTTGGCACAATTATATGGTGAATAAAATTTTCTTTAACTTTTAATATATTCACAATCCAAATATGTTTTCACTTACCATAATGTTTTCTGTTGTTTGGAATAAAAAGGTTTGTATCAATTAATTCTCTGTCTCTTTTTCCTGGCCATGCACATGAATGACACGTGAATTTAAAGTGTGATTTATGAAAAACTTCTGGAACAATTTGTTGCATGTGACTCTTCGCTCCTCAGTCCTGCCTTTATTTCTGTAACTATGTAGCACAGATTGATTACAACACTTCACAACTACACTTGCATTATTTGTCATCAACATACAAATATTAGAAATATATTCTATCCATGGTTTATGGTGATATAATAGCAATGCCATTGTTTGTGCTATAAAAGGTTAGTACGCAGTAATGCATACAAGAGTTATTGATTTTCTCAATATATATTTGTAATGGAAAAAAGTTGTAGAATGTATTGCATTATGAATATAATGTGACACTGTCAGCCACCGCTTAATGGTTAGAAGACTATGGGTTCAAGTCCTACTCCAGAGACTTCAGGGTGAAATTTAGGCTGATTCTTCAGTGCAGTACTGAGGGAGAACTGCACTGTCGGAGGTGCCATCTTTGAGATGATGCCTAGCCTCTCAGCTGGACGTTACTGATTCCATGGCGCTATTTCGATGAAGAGCAGGGTAGTTCTGCAGGTGTCCTGTTCAATATTTATCCATCAACCAACAGAACAGATTATTTGGTCATTTTCTCATTGCTGTTTGTGGGATGTTGCTATGTGCAAATTGGCTGTCATATTTCCTACATTACAACAGTGACCACCCTTCAAAAAAAAAAGTACTTATTTGGATGTAAAATGCTTTGGGACGTTCTGAGCTTATGAAAGGCGTCATATAAATACAAGTTTCCTTCCCATCCCTTCCCTCCCTTCCCTTCCCTCCCTCCCTCCCGCCCTATTTAAACTGTCTGTTCACCTTCCCTCTTTTGATCTTGGGATCGTGTCCATGGTTATGCCAAACAATTTGTAGGGATTCAATTTATCAATTCACTTTACAACCTTGAAAGCCTTGTCAAGGTCCCCATCCCCCACTCTGAGCATTCTCTTATCCAGTTTACACATTTCCAGCTATCTTTTTACTTCTTCTAGCTCAAGTACCTAATCCTTGTTGCAGTCTACAACATCTTGGTTGCCATCTTTAACGATGTTATGTACTGGAGTGATGGTTTCAATGAGTTATCTATCAATACCCCAGGTCACACTTCTATTTCTTGTACCTACTACCATTCATATATTCCCTTTTTCCAGTCTTATCCCTTTGCATTTGTGGAAATTAAATCACATTTGACACTTGCCACTTCAGTCCTCAACCTATTCAGATCCACTTATCCCCTATTAGTTGGAGCTCTTCTTCACTCACTTTTGTATTATAGAATCAAGGAAATTTAAGCATAAAAGGAGGCTAGTTTGGCTTATTGTGCCCATTTCATTGCTAGCTCAATACTGTTGTTGTCTCATTTCCCAGACCCTTTTTATCTTTAAGTGTTTATCTAATTCCCTTTGAAACGTTGTGATTCATTCAATTGCCACCTTCTGTGTAAAAAAAAAGGAATGTCCTTCTTTATGTTGTTAGTAATAATTGTAAATTTAGGGCCCTTTGTTACTTATTCACTGAATAATCATTTACTATTTACCCTCTCAAACCTTCTTATAATTCTGAACATTTTATTAGATACCCCCTACCCATCTAATCTTTTTTGCTTCAGTGAATGCAGACCTAAAATATCTCAACATAACTGTATCCACTCATCCTTAGTACTGCCTAGTGAATCTACATTGCACCTTTTCTATGGCTCCAATAATCTTTCTGTAAATGTTTCCCAAAACGATGCACAGTGCTCCAAATGTGGCTAAACCCAATATCTTTGGACAGATTCATCGCCTTTAATGTTTCAGGTTGGGCCTTTTCTCAGCACTAAAAACTGAAAGATGAACAAGCATTTCAATAGGTTTAGAATAAAGAGGAAAGAAAACAGCAAACACTGAGAGAAAGTATTAGTGGAATGACCTGCTCAACAGAATAAACAGGAGATTGTTAGATGAAGGTTTTTACATTTGATAATGGTAAGGCAGTGAGAGGAAACCCAAGGAAGAGGTGAAGAAATGGAAAGCAGTGAAAACGCAAAAAACCAGCAAATTAGATTTGAAATTAAAACAGATGAAAATGTTGACAAAACACAGGGCCCGAATTTGATCACCTTGTCGCCCACTGCTGCCGACTGCCGGCCACTGCCGCCGACATTCCTCGTGAAGATCCGCCCAGTGCCACTTTCGAGGTGGGCTGAGCGGGCAGGAGGGGAGAACCGCTGGGAACTGCCCGCTGACGTCAGCGGACGGCTGAGTGGCATAAGTGACCTCTCGCCCACCGAGCTGCCAGATTGGTGTGGGCGGGAGTCAGCGAGAGTCGGCACAAAAACAGGAGTGGACCGCTGGCTGGAGGCTGGTCTGTCCCCGACGGTAGGTAGGAAGATCCTGAGAAAAGGTTGGTGAACTATAAAAATAAATACATTTCACAGCGGCTTATCAGATGGTTTAAACATTTTTTTTTAATGCTTTAGCTTTTCAGCTCTTCGATCCCCCATGGGCCCGACTCCATCCTCGGCGACACTTGGGCGGCAAGCACCTTTGCCGCCTAGAATGAGAGCTCCCGTCGGTTGCCGCCCAGATTGGCGGCGTAAGTCGCTCATTTGCCGTCCACCGACCTTCGAGGGACCTCTCCGATGAAAATTCATCAAATTCGGGCCCATAGTGTGGCCCATTAGTTCCAGAAAGTGTAAAATAAACTTTTGTGCTGGCATTTTTATGGCTTCTCATTTGGAATCATGCCTTTAAAGATTTCTGTAGCCATGCTCCAAGATCTTTCTATTACTCCACTGCATTGAGAATTTTACCATTTGATGTATATTTCCACTTTCAGTTATTTTTCCCCAGAATATACCACTTTGCACTTCAGACTGCATCTTCACACTCCTCCAATAAAATCGTCGCCGAGAGCATGCAGGAAGCAAGCGCAGGCAGCGGAAGGAGTGTGCGGCAAACCAGACTCCCCACCCACCCCCTCCTTCAATGACTGTGACAGAGACTGTAATTCCCATATTGGACTATTCAGTTACCTAAGAACTCACTTTTAGAGTGGAAGCAAGTCTTCCTCGATTTCGAGGGACTGCCTATGATATGATAAATTTGTCTGTCTCTTTTGGTTTCCTGTATTCTTCCTCACAGTTTGACTTATACCCTAGTTTGGTTTTATCTGAAACCTTTTATATTATTCCCTCTCTAGTTCAGAGGGTTCAGAGCAAATATGCTTCCTTAAAGAAAAAGGGTGGGAATAACAAATCTAGAGCCCCCTGGATGTCAAGGGACATAAGGGTAGGATGAAGAACAAAAGGGAAGCTTATGACAGATACCGAGGGCTCAATACTGCAGAAACTTGAGAGGTGTATAGAAAGTGCAGAGGTGCAATTAAAAAGGAAATTAGGAAAGCAAAGGGAGAGCATGAACATTTTTTGGCAATTAAAATCAAGGAAAACCTACACATGTTTTATAAATACATTAAGAGCAAGAGGATAACTAAAGAAAGAGTAGGGCCTGTTAGACAGGCTGTTAAGAGAAGCAAAAAAATAAATAGCAGAGGCTCTGACTATCATTTCCCTGGTTTCAGGTGTGGTACCGGAGGACTGCTAACGTTGTACATTTGTTTAAAAAGGGAGAAAGGAATAGACCGAGTAATTACAGGCCAGTCAGCCTAACCTTAGTGGTGGGAAAATTATTGGAAAAAATTCTGAGGGACAGGATAAATCTTCATTTAGAAAGTCACGGATCAATCAAGCACAGTCAGCATGGATTTGTTAAGGGAAGGTTGAGTTTGACTAACTTGATTAAATTTTTTGAGGAGGTAACAAAGAGGGTCGATAACCGCAATACATTTGATGTAGTGTATATGGATTTTAGCAAAGCTTTTGATAAGGTCCCACATGGCAGACTGGTCACAAAAGTAAAAGCCCATGGGATCAAGGGCAAAGAGGCACGTTGGATCCAAGATTGGCCCAGAGGCAGGAAGCATAGGTTAATGGTTGATGGGTGTTTTTGTGACTAGAAGGCTGTTTCAAGTGGGGTCCCGCAGGGCTCAGTGCTAGGTCCCTTGATTTTTGTGGTATATATCAATGATTCAGACTTGAATGTAGGAGGCACGATAAGATGTTTGTAGGTGATACTAAAATAGGCTGTGTGGTTGATAAAGAAGATCATCTATCGAACGAGGATGACTTGCTTCCACATGAGTTCACATATGTTTCAATGAAGGACCCGATGTTCCAGTCCTGAACTCCAATTGAAGAGGTGGAAGATGCCTGTGCGTGGATTTTTTTAACGTTTGGTGATCATTGCACATCAGCCACCACACGGGCTTGACAGAGCTAGGGCTTTATCCAGTGGCAAGGGTTAACCAGGATGACTGGAGACCTGCTCTGCTGCACGGACCTAGTGCGCGGGAAGACATCAATCAACTGGTTAGGTGGGTAGAACATTGGCAAATGGAATTCAATCCGGAGATGTGTAAGGTAATGCATTTGGGAAGGGCTAACAAGGCAAAGGCATACACATTAAATGGTAGGACACTGAGAAGTGTAGAGGAACAACAGAGTACATGTCCACAGATCCCTGAAGGTAGCAGGCCAGGTAGATAAGGTGGTTAAGAAGGCATACAGAATACTTGTATTCTATGCCTCGGCTAATAAAGGCAAGAGCAGGGAGGTTATGCTGGAACTGTATAAAATGCTAGTTAGGCCACAGCTAAAATACTGCATGCAGTTCTGGTCACCACATTACAGGAAAGATGTGATTGCACTAGAGAGGATACAGAGGAGATTTATGAGGAGTTGACTGTACTGGAGAATTTTACCAAGGAGGAAAGATTAGATAGACTGGGTTGGTTTTCTTTGGAACAAAGGAGGCTGAGAGGAGACCTTATTGAAGGTGCGTAAAATTATGAGGGGCCTAGATAGAGTGGATAGGAATGACCTAGTTCCCTGAGCAGAGCAGTCAACAACCAGGGGGCATAGATTTAAATAATTGGAAGGAGGTTTAGAGGGGATTTGAGGGGAAATTTCTTCACCCAGAGGGTAGTGGGGATCTGGGACTCACTGCCTGAAAGGGTGGTAAGGGCAGAAACCCTCACTGCTTTAAAAAATATTTGGATGTGCACTTGAAGTGCTATAACCTGCAGGGCTTCGGACCAAGAGCTGGAAAGTGAGATTAGGCGGGATAGTTCTTTGTCAGCCGGTGCGGACACGATGGGCCGAAATGGCCTCCTTCCGTGCTGTAAATTTCTATGATTCTATGATTCTATGCTCATGCTCCAATATATGTGGAGATCAAGAGAGGCCCTAGCACCGATCTGTAGAGCACACCATTAGCTACATCATGACAATCCAAGTAACATCTATTTACTTTGGCTCTCTATGTTCTATCCTTAGCCATCCATCTGTGCACACTAGCACTTTACTTTTAATACCATAGACCTTATTCATTCCTATAACCTCCTTTGTGGCACTATATCAAAGACTTTTGAATATTCAAATGGACCACATCCACTGGGTCTATCTGCTGAGTGACCTCCTCAAATAATTCAATTAAATTAGTCAACAATATCCCTTTTCTGAATGGGATGGAACAATTACTTCCCTCCAGTTCCATAGTGCAATTTCTATTTCCAAAGAATTATGGATAATTACATCTAGTACCTCTGGTATTTCCTCACAAATCTCCCCCAGTATTGTGGGGTGTAGGTCACCGGTGATAACTGGTGAGTTATTCATTTTAAGAATAATCCTTTTAACATTACTACTCTTTTCAATACATTTAGCAATCAGTTATGTCTCTATGTCCTTCTTTGGCACATAAGAACATAAGGACATAAGAAGCAGGAGCTGCAGTAGGCCATTTGGCCCTTCGAGCCTGCTGCATTCAACAAGATCATGGGTGATCTTCTACCTTAACTCCACCTTCCCGCACTATCCCTATATCCGTTAATTCCCTTCGTTCTCAAAAATTTATCATCCTCTGTCTTGAACATATAATGACTGAGCTTCCATAGCTCTCTAGGGTAGAGAATTCCAAAGATTCACAACCCTTTGAGTGAAGAAATTTCTCCTTCTCTCAGTCCTAAATGACCAACCCTTTATTTTGAGACTGTGACCCTGCGTTCTAGATTCCCCAGCCAGGGGAATCATCTTCTCAGCAATTGTAATGTAGGATCCATTCCTCCCCATCAACAGTAAAAATTGGACTATTGAATATAAAACCTCAGAACTGCATTATAGTCTGAAAAAAGAGCTGGGCAGGAAAGGGTTAATTCTTACATTACAGCCATACCATCAGACATCGTGAGGGACAACGATACAAGATATATGCCATCGACCTAAATCACTAGACAATGGCAGCAGAAGAGAGACATTCACACATTCAATGGTTTCCTATCTGAAAAGATACAGGAACATTCATATATTAATTTGCCTTAAGGGGTTACATAGTTTCTGGACTGTGGCTCCAGAAAGGCTGGTTTCATGGTAGGCCTAGACAATGGACTGGATCCTGAGCCACACGGATATGAATACTAATAGAAAACCAACCATTAAGTCACCTTGGGACGGTAATCATGAACAATGACTCTCGATGAGGAACAATTAGCTATCAAGAGTTCACATTTGATGCGGCCATTGTGTTGTTGGTTTTTGGTATAAAAACTCACTTTCTAAGGCAGACGCAGAACACAGGAACAGTAACAGAAGCCAGCTAGTCTTTGGGATACAAGCTGCAACCAAGGAATGGTCCTACAGTCAACCTCAGACACAGCCGGGGAATTGGGGATTATATGTTTCAACCAAATTTCTAAAGGGTTTTGTTCGTGTGTTGTTGGTTTTAATAAACTAACAGTTTTGGGGTGAGCCTAAACCTGTGTGTCATGTATATTTTGCTCCTGTAAATCCCAGAGTCAAAGAACTGTAGTAAGGACAAGGAAAGTAAAAACCTTACAGAAATGGCAGGACAGTAAGATTTTGTTACTCTTATACACCAATCCCTTTGTAACAAAAGCTAACATACATTTTGCTTTCCCAATTGCTTGCTGTACCTGCATGTTAACTTTCTGTAATTTGTGTACAAGGACACCCGGGTCCCTCTGAATGCAAACATTTCCCAGTCTCTCGCCATTCAAAAAATATTCTGCTTTTTTGTTTTTCAGACCGAAGTGGATAACTTCACACTTCCCCACATTGTATTCCATTTTCCATGTTCTTGCCCACTCAGTCAGCCTGTCTATATCTCTCTAGCATCTTTGTGTCCTCCTCACAGCTACTTTCCCTCCTAACTTTGTATCATCAGCAAACTTGGATACGTTACACTCAGTCCCTTCATCTAAGTCATTAATATAGATTGTAAATACTGATGCCCAAGCTCTGATTCTTGTGGTATCCCGCGAGTTACAGTCTGCCAACCTGAAAAAGTCCCATTTATCAAATGCTTTTTGAAAATCCAAATTTACTACTATTCCATTGGTTCCCCCTTATCCATTCTACTAGTTACATCTTCAAAAAACTCTAACAAATTTGTCAAATACAATTTTCCTTTCATAAAACCATGTTGACTCTGCCTAATCATATTACGATTTTCTAAGTGTCCTGTTACCATGTCCCTAATAATTGATTCTAGCATTTTGCCTACTACTGATGTCAGGCTAACTGGCCTATGGTTCCCCATTTTTTCTCTCGTTTCTTAAATAGCGGGGTTATGTTTGTTACCTTGCAATCCTTGGGGACTGTTCTAGAATCTATAGAATTCTGGAAGATTAACACCAGTGCATCCACTAACTCTGCAGCTATCTCTTTTAAAACTCTAGGATGCAGGTCGTCAGGTTCAGGGATTTGTTGCCACTTAGTACTATTAATTTCTCCAGTACAATGGGCAGGATTTTCGGCTATTGAGATTTCGGAGCAGTAATGGTGGCGGGGCGGTGCTAATACTGACTGGAAAAGGTTTGCGTCCTCATCTGCAAAATTCAGCAAAAAATAAGGTCCCATGATCGGGGGCACAAAATCAGATGTTATACAAAGAAGTTTTGGCGCCTGAGCCGAAAATCGCAACGTTAAAAAAGTCTCCTTGATTTAAGGAACTTTATTGTTGTTTCGTGCCCAGCAACATAACATGGTTTCATTTTGGTGGGGGAGTTTTTGTGACTTTGTTGCAGTAAAATTTATGGTTCATCTTTTGCCATTGGTGTCTTGTGCATCATTCCAATGTTCACCGGAGATGTGCCTTTATGAGGGCACATAGAGTGTCCGGTATTAGCTCCATCCCTCCCTCAGTTTCCTCCATTTAGGAGAGCTGGGCCATGACAAACTGGTGAAGTGCATCTCCACACTGCCTCCCCCGTGGATGGTGTGGCTATCCAATGGGGGCCTCGCCAGGCTCCTCTTCATTGTCCTCCTCCTCCTGAGGTAGGCATGCAATCCCCACTCGCAATACTTGGCCCCTCATGATGACCAGGTTGTGCAACATGCAGCACATCACAATGAATTCGGATACCTGTCGAGGGGAGTATTGAAGGCTGCCTCCAGAGCATTCCAGGCATCGGTCTGCCAAAAGGAGATGGCATATCTCTTTTAGCACTTCATTTCAGAAGCACAGCATTCTCACACACTGCTCATCAGAGAGCTGGAGGTATGAGCGTTGGTGCCTATAAAGCCGTGGGGGTTAAGCCCTTCTTCCCAGATGTCTTCGGCCTCTCATCACCTGTGTGCCAACATGGCCAAGAGCCTTTGTTGTAGCTTGATGCTGCCTGGTAATAGCATCAAGCATGATATGCTGGTGAACTAGTAATACCCCCATTAAATTTTCTCACTCACCTTGTAAGGGCATTGTAATGGCAGATAAAAGTGCTGTTTGCAAGTTGGAGCTTCACGTAGCATGATGTGCGCAACCATTGCAGTCGATGTGACCTGCCATGTAGGATCCTCATCCCTCCATTTAAAAACGCTGTCAATATCACCTGCATCCTGGGAATGCCTGGTTTTTCAGACCTTTTCTAGTGCGGGCGTTAAATGAGGTGTTAGGACCGAATTTTGCATCTGGGACGCTAGCGGAGTGTTGCACGACGATTGATGTCATGATTTCAGTGAAATTAGAGGGAGGGTTGCCACCGCAAACCATGAGCCGAATTTGCCTGCCAGGCGGTAAAAGCTGGATGCCTGGCGTTATGCCTAGAAACAATATTTACCGCCTCCCGGGACGCAAACAGAGGCACAAGCGAGCCAAAAATCCACCCATTAATATATTTATTTATACTGATTTCTTCAAGCTCCTCATTCTCTGTAGACCCTTGGTTCCCCATTATTTCCAGAATGTTTTTTGTGTCTTCTACCGTGAAGACAGATACAAAGTATTTGTTCAATGTCTCTACCATTTCCTTATTGCTCATTATAATTTCTCCTGTCTCTGCCTTTTATGGGCCCACGTTTACTTTCACTAAACTCTTCCTATTCACATACCTATAGAAACGTTTACAATCTGTTTTTATGTCTCTTGCTAATTTACTCTCATATTCTTTTTTTCTCTTTCCTTATCAAGTTCTTGGTCCTCATTTTGCTGAATTTTAAAATCCTCACAATCCTCAGGCTTACTACTCCTTTTGTCAATGTTATAAGCCTTGTCCTTTGATCTAATACTATCTTTAATTCTCTTGTTAGTCACAGTTTGACCACTTTTCCCATGGGATTTTTGTGCCTTAAAGGAATGTATATTTGTTGTAAATTATGTATTAGTTCTTTAAATGCTAGCCTTTGCTTATCTACTGTCATACCTTTTAATGTAGTTTCCGAATCTACCTTAGACAACTCACCCTTGCCACCAACGTTGTTTGCTTTGTTTAGGTTTAAGATCCTAGTTTCGGACTTTACTAAATCACTTTCAAACTCAATATAAAATTTTATCATATTATAGTCATTCTTCCCTAAAGGTTCCTTTACAACAAGGTTATTTATTAACCCTTTCGCATTGCACAATACTAGATCTAAAATAGCCTGTTCCCTAGTTGGTTCCTCAACATACTGATTTAGAAAATTATTTTGTTTACATTCCATGAACTCAACTGCCACACTATTACTGCAAATTTGGTTTGCCCAGTCTATATGTAGATTAAACTCCCCAATGATTAGCGTATTACCCTTATTATATGCATCTCTAATTTCCTGATTTATACTCTGCCCTACATTACAACCACTATTTGGGGGCCTATAAACAACTCCCACCAATGTTTTCTGCTCTTTGCTGTTTCTTAGCTCCACCCAAACTGATTCTACTTCTTGATTTTCCGAGCTAAGATCCTTTCTCTCTACTGTCTTTATCCCATCCTTTATTATCAGGGCTTCCCCGCCCCCCTTTTCCATTTTGCCTATCTCTTCTAAAAGTTAAGTATCCTGGAATATTTAGTTCCCAACCTTGGTCATTTTGCAACCAATTCTCCAGAATGGCTATTAGATCAAATCTATTAATTTCTATCTACACTATTAATTCATCTATTTTGTTGTGAATGCTTTGCGCATTCAGATATGGGGCTAGAACCTCCACTTTTTTTGCATGCTTAATGCCCACTTAACGCCCATTTTACCACTGAAATGACGTATAACACCCATATAACAGCCATTTTTTCACAAAATGGAAACTGATGGGCATTTTTAGGAAACTTATTGCCGAGCGTTACTTTCCCCATGTGCTTAACGCCGGGAAAAAATATGATCGCCCGCCCTTTTTTTGGGCGGAATCATCAGAAGGTGAAATCAACGCCCATAATATCACCCAGCGTCACTTTCTGCATGGAATTAATGCCGAGATTCAATAATACCGCCTGCCCACTTTTTTTTGTCGTAAAGAGCACATTTTGGCGGAACTAACGCCCAGGGGATCGCCCAGCGTCACTTTCACCACCTCGCACACATCTCGCCCACAATATTGCTCGCCCAAAAAACCACCCAGAAAAAGTGGATCTGTTCTGAATGAACGCCAGCGGTGTGGCTGGCATTTTTAAAATCGCAGGTCGCTTCATTCAAAATGCTGCCTCAACTTCAGGGGAGTTTGCATTGACTCTGGAGTTCTTCTCAGGTGAAGTGAACATCTGAACAGAAATATTTTCACACTCTGGACTATTCGGGCTTTACTCCAGGTGTATTTTAATGAGGAAATAATTTCTTCTGAACAATTGCTATTATACTTTCAATGCAATGGGGCCATCAAACAATAACTGTGTTTAAGCAGCGCTTCAGATGTCTTGACCACTCAGGAGGGGAGCTACAATACAACCCTGAGCAAGTAGGTAAATTTGTGGTCGTGTGCTCGATGCTGCACAACCTGGCTATCATGAGAGGCCAAGAATTGCCAGAAGGCATTGATGCTCCACCTCAGGAGAGAGAGGAAGAGGAGGACGAGGGGCTGGATGCTGACCTAGGGCCAGACAATCAGGCTGGCTATGCAACCATGCCCATGACCCCCTCCAGACCGCAGGAAAGGGCCTGTGGTGGCTACATAGCTGCAAAACTCTTACGTGAGGAACTGATATCTGAATGATTTGCCTGAAAGAGCATTAATGTGAGTGACATTGCTGACACACTGCTGTGTGTGTAGCTCAGACATCAATGGTGGGCATCACCTTGGTGCCAGTTAAAGTTTACATTGATTGATGTAAGGTTGTATTTAACCCTTTCATGTTAAGGAATCACCAGTGTGTAAATGTCCAGCTAACTGAGACAATGTGCAACAAGGTTATATGCAATAACAAAAATTTTATAGTAACATTGGTCTGAAATCATAAGTATCACAAGCAATAACACACAATCCCCGCCCACACCCCACTTTTTCCACCATTGACATCAATCAAATGATCAACATGTCCAGCAACACAGAATACAAATGCAAAGCAGGAGGGTGGTCCCCAGCCCCCATACATTACAACAAATTGCATACACCCAGATGGAGATATAACACAGCCATCACCTGCGGACATGAATCTCACTTTCCTGCCCCCCTTCACTTCTTCTCCCCACCTCTACCCCTTCCCCTCCTCGCTCCACGGCGCCTGGCCAAGGAGCTTCTCAGGCGGTGCCTCATTAGGGGGGATGAAGGCAGATGCGGTCGTTGCACAGGTACGGGAGCGGGGGATGCCGAGGGGGCAACATTCTCTGATGCAGAAGCAGGATCTTGGTCCTTGCTCTCATCTGTCATTCACAGCGGTGGTGCGGAATCTAGGGGTGGAGTGCCGCACTCTGGGACCACTGGGAGGCCTGTACTAGCAATGTTCCTGGCTATCGCATCCAGGGCCTCTGCCATCCGCGGAATGTACTCGGTCATGGTGGCCAGCTGTCGGGACATGCCCCCCAATGCTTCGATGAGCTGGTTACCAATGATACAGTCCTCCTGGACAACTGTACCATCTCTCCGCTGTCATGTGGCGCTCGTGGAACAGACCTGCCATGTCCATGAGACCTCCATGGGGTCGGCGTCATCCTGGGGACAAATGGGGTGCCCTGTGGCGGGGTGCTTGGGGCCGGTACCTCCAGTGTGGAAGCAGGAATGACCAGAGGACCACTACTAAGCCTTGGGGTGGAATGGCTTCTGGAGCGTGGTGTTGTAGGGCACTTTCAAAGGCGAAGGCACTTGCAGAATGTATGTCTATATATGTGTAAAATGGCTGCCAGACATAAGATGGCTGCCAGGGATTCCGCAAAGCATTAGGCGTATTCAGCTAACCAAGTTGGCTAACTTTCTGGATAGCTGATGACACTGCAGTTTAGCAGAATGTCTTTAAATCAGCAAACCCAGACAGGATGTCCGAGCAGAACACTGAACAAAGGAATCCCTGAAACTATGTTAAGATAAGAAAGTCAGGCACAGGCAGAACCCAAGGACAGCAGAAATAAGGGGGGTCTGGAAAAACATCACAAGGACATAAATCAGCTCCAGCTAAACATAAGCTGACCATGCAGCCCTTTATGCTTGAGGGTTAATTCTATTGGCCTAAAGAAACATGTATGTAATCTATAATCGTTACAATTGGATTGTGTCCAGCCGACATAGGTTGAGTAATTATAGTGAACTGTTGTAAAACATATAAATATCACTGAATTTCTTTGTTCGATGGAGAGAAGTACCTGGATGAACCAGTGGCTTCATCTCCCCGCCGGCGTAATAAATCGTTTTGATGTATGGAACGGACCCAGAGTGACGAGTGATTCTTCCAGAAAACATTTGCGCTTACAGTGGTGATGCAGGTTCCTCGAAGTCTGCGATCTCATCTGTGGAGGACAGACCCAGCGAATTGACGGGTGAGAATCGGAGCTCCTTAGCACCAGATGTAGGATTGTCCGTCGACTCCTGCCCCGCACCCTCACCTTCTGGCCTCTGTGGTCTTGCCTTGGGACGTGCTGCTGGCTGAGCTGCAAAACACAAATGAGGTTATTAGAGGAGAAGGGGGTGCTAGGTGTAAACTCCTGTCCCCTCAGTACAGATTCACACGAGGCATGTAGTGAAGTCAAGGTCACTCTGGACCTGCACCTTTATTTCACAGCTCTGGAATGCTGCACTTGCCTGAGATCTGTCCTTATATACCTGTCTCTTGCAAGTGCACCCCTGGTGGTAAGGTATGCTGGTGGTTACAGGTCATATCTTATTACAGTCATGTATAGCATGTTAGGATACAGTTATATATAATAATGTAAGATACATGACATCACCCTCCCCCAAGGTCTTATTGTCTTTATAGGTTCAGTCTCTCAGGTGGTCTATGCTCTCGCGTGGAGTGTCTGAGTTGTGGTTCAGTTGTTTGCCTTGGTGTCTGTTTTTCTTTGGGTGTGGTTGCTGGTATCTCGCCTGGGCTGTCTGTTTCGATTGGTGTGATTGTTGTCGACTCGCCTGGGCTGTCTGTTGGGATTGCCCTTTCCTCAGGTTGTTCCCTCTGTCTGTCCACCAGGTGTGGTGCGAGTTCCACATTGTAGTCTGCCTCTGGTTCCGCAGTGTTGTTGGTAAATCTGCTTTTGACTTGGTCTACATGCCTCCGGCAGGTTTTGCCATTGTCCATTTGTATTACCAGTAGCCCGTTTCATTCCTTGCCCGTTACTGTCCCTGCAAGCCATTTGGGACCCCTGCCATAGTTTAGTACAAACACTTTGTCCCCTATCTCATTCCATCTCCCCCTTGAATTTCTGTCATGGTACTTAGTCAGCTTACGGCGCTTTGCCTCAATGATTTCGTGCATGTCTGGGAGGATTAATGAGAGCCTTGTTTTTAAAGTCCTTTTCATCAACAGTTGCGCGGGGGGGGATCCCAGTCAGTGAGTGCGGACGAGATCTGTATGCCAGCAGCAGTCGCGACAGGCGACCCTGCAGCGTGGGACCTTGGATTTTAAGCATGCCTTGTTTAATGATTTGCACTGCCCTCTCCGCCTGGCCATTGGAGGCCGGCTTGAACGGTGCCGTCTTGACGTGATTTATGCCGTGGTCAATTATAAAGTCTTGGAATTCTGCGCTGGTGAAGCACGGACCATTGTCACTGATCAATTTGTCAGGGATTCCGTGCGTTGCAAACATGGTTGCGAGGCTCTCCACAGTGGTGGAGGTTGTGCTCGAGTTTAAAATGGTACATTTGATCTACTTTTAAAATGCATCTACAACTACGAGGAACATTTTGCCCATGAATGGGCCCGCATAGTCTACGTGCATCCGCGACCACGGTTTGGTAGGCCAGGGCCAGGGGCTCAGTGGAACTTCCCTGGGGGCATTGCTGAGTTGGGCACAAATGGTGCACCTTCGGACGCAGAGCTCCAAGTCCGCGTCAATACCAGGTCACCAGACGTGGGATCTGGCTATGGCCTTCATGAGAACGATCCCCGGGTGCCGCGGTGGAGCTCCCAGACAAATGTCTCTCTGCCTCGGGTTTTAATTCCTCGGGGCAGGCATCGCGAGCCTCTGCCCAGTCACCGGTTAGGACTTCATCTTTTTACTAAGGATAACGTGGGGTCGCTGGCCGTCCAGGCTCTGATTTGGCGAGCCGTCATGGGCGAACCTGTGGACTCAAAGGCATTGATTGCCATGACTATCTCACAGTCCTGTTCGTCAGACCCTTCCGTGGTCGCCAGGGGTAGCCTGCTGAGCGCGTTGGCATAGTTGTCTGTGCCTGGTCTGTGCCTTATGGTATAGTCGTAGGACGCCAGCATGAGTGCCCACCGTTGAATTCGCGCCGAGGCGTTGGCGTTTATTGCCTTGCTCTCAGATAGGAGGAACGTGAGGGGCTTGTGGTCGGTTTCTAATGCGAACTTGGCCCCGAAAAGGTATTGGTGCATCTTTTTGACACCGTACACGCACGCGAGCGCCTCCTTCTCTACCATTCCGTACCCGTGCTCCGCCCGCGAAAGTGACCTGGAGACATAAGCAATGGGTTGTAATTTGCCCGCACTATTGACATGTTGCAAAACGCACCCGACCCCATAAGCTGACGCATCGCATGTGAGAACTAGCTTTTTACCTGGGTCAAAGAAAGTCAAAACACTGTTGGAACACAGAAGGTTGCGTGCCTTATTGAAGGCGCGTTCCTGGGCGTCCCCCCAAAACCAATCGCATCCCTTCCTGAGTAGCATGTGAAGAGCTCCAGCAGCGTGCTTAAGTTCTGTATAAAGTTCCCAAAGTAATTGAGTAGCCCGAGAAAGGCGCGCAGTTCTGAGACATTCCGGGGCCTGGGTGCCAGGCCAATTGCTTCTGTTGTGGACTCTGTTGGGTGGATTCCATCAGCGGCAATCCTTCTGCTGAAAAATTCAACCTCGGGTGCGAGAAACAGACACTTCAATTTCTTGACACGTAGGCCTACCCGATCCAACCGCTTTAGTACTTCCTCCAAATTACGGAGATTCTTGCGTCATATACGCAGATGTGAGGTCTAGTTTTGAGAAAAGTTTACCTCCAGCCAATGTGACAAATAAGTCCTCCGCTCTGGGCAGCAGGTACTGGTCCTGTAGGGAGACTCTATTTATGGTAGATTTGTAGTCCCCATAGATTCGTACAGATCCATCAGGCTTCATGACTGGGACGATGGGACTTGCCCAGTCGCTAAATTCCACAGGTGATATAATGCTTCCCACAGAAGCCTGTCTAGTTCGTGTTCAATCTTTTCCCTCATCACATAGGGTACAGCTCTGGCCTTGTGATGGACCGGTCTAGCATCCTGTGTGATGTAGATTTTGACTTTGGCCCCTTTGAAAGTGCCCACACCTGGCTGAAAGAGATGTTCAAATCGCTATATAACTGTTGAGCAGGAGGTCCGTTCCTCTAATGACATGGCATGGACACCATCCCATTTCCAGTTTAGTTTTGCCAGCCAGCTTCTCCCGAGCAGTGCTGGGGGGTCTCCGGGGACAATCCACAGGGGAAGTTGGTTCACTGTCCCTTTGTGTGTGACAGAGAGCATGGCGCTGCCGGGGACTGGTACGATTTCTTTGGTATAGGTCCTTAGTTTGATGTCGACCCTTGTGAGTTTTGGTCTGTCTCTTTTATGCGGTCACAGTTGTTCAAATTGTTGAACACCCATGAGAGATTGACTCGCTCCCGTATCCAGCTCCATGTTGACAGATATCCAGTTGAGTAGGACCCTCATCATTATAGAAGGTGTCCTGTTGTCGGAGCAGCGGCCATTGATCGTGTTGACCCGCTGTACATCGGTGTCCCGGGTAATGTCCCCACCATCTTCTGGTCCGCTTTCCGACCCATCCGATTCGTATACCAGCCGAGCTGCCGTTTTTTTGCACTTGCGGGCCAAATGCCCTGTATATTCACAATTTCTGCAAACAGCCTGCTGAAATCGACATCCCCTTGATGAGTGCCCACCCCCACACCTCCAGCACAGACCTGTTCCATTGTTCAAAATGTTCCCAAAGAATGAGCTGTGTCTGGCTGATCTCTCTTGAGCTTCTCTCAGTTTGTAGTTGATTGCTCGCATTGTGGATTGATGAAGTGTGAACGGCCGTTCCTGTGGCCCTTGATGGCTTCTGCCTGCTTTCGAGAGCCTGTTCTCCCGGTTTTGTCTGTGTGTGGGGGTAGCAGCTTGTTTAGTGTTGTGAACTTCTTGTTCCGATATTTCGTTAGTTGTCGTACCTGCATTGTAAATCAACCTCGTTTCTTCTTCCCCTACCAAGAATGTCTGTGCAACCAGTGCTGCTGCCTCTAAGGTCAGGTTCTTGGTCTCTATGAGCTTTTGGAATATGCCTGTGTGGCCTATTCCTTCAATGAAAAAGTCTCTCAGCATTTCTCAACTTAGTTCATCGGAGAACTCACATAAACTAGCCAACCTCCGAAGTTCCGCCACGAATTCGGGTATGCTCTGGCCCACACAGCGTCTGTGGTTGTAGAACCTGTGTCTGGCCATGTGTTGGCTGCTCGCTGGCTTCAGGTGGTCTCTTACCAGTGTGCTCAATTCTTCAAACGACTTGCTTGCTGGTTTCTCGGGTGCCAACAGATCCTTCATTAAAGCGTATGTTTTCGAGCCACAGCTGGTCAAGAGATGGGCTCTTCTCTTGTCTGCCTTATCGTCGCCTAACCAGTCTTTGGGTACAAAGCTTTGCTGGAGCCTTTCTATAAAGTCCTCCCAATTGTCTCCCGCATTGTACTTTTCATCTGATCCGTTGTTCGCCATTCTGTGGATTCTGTAATCCCGCAACTCGTCGTCACTGTAAAGTCCTGTCCCCTCAGTACAGATTCACACGAGGCATGTAGTGAAGTCAAGGTCACTCTGGACCTGCATCTTTATTTCACAGTTCTGGAATGCTGCACTTGCCTGAGACCTGTCCTTATATACCTGTCTTTTGCAAGTGCACCCCTGGTGGTAAGGTATGCTGGTGGTTATAGATCATATCTTATTACAGTCATGTATAGCATGTTAGGATACAGTTATATATAATCATGTAAGATACATGACAATAGGGTCACAAGATGAGTCCAGCGCTACACACAGCATATACACGACAAAAGCACCACCGCTCTCAAAATTATTGCAGACATCACATTTCATGACCATCAACACATTGTGCATTGCAATGATTTTCATCAGAGCAGCATTATTTCTATGACAATTTTAGAAATCATCTATCATATATGATTTTTCGGATATGAGTGGGTGTGGCATCTATTGACTTTACATCACGCAATGGTGTAAGCTTTACTCATGTGGCATCACTTCAGGGTCTGCAGATGTGTCCGTGGCTGTCCGGTGGTGCTTCCCCATGAGTGCGAGCACATGTTCCTCCATCTCTGTGATGTCGCTCAGAGACCTCATCATCGATAGCTTCTTCTGTAAAAGGTGACAGGACGACATAGCATGAGATCATTGTCTGATATCATTGCTAGGTACGGTCACAGAGATTGATACAACACATAAGCGACAGATGTAATCATGATTATAATGAAAATGATCATTCTTTACCTAAAGACGTATACCGTGTCTGCAGGCTTTGAGTAAAACATTCCCGGTAAAAGTGAAAGACCTCACATCTGATGATAGTCACTCATGACTGTTACAAATCAAATTATATAAATACATAAGGACATGTACATCAATATAATACTTACTCTTGCGGATCCCACAAGGTCATTTCATCGTTTGCGGCATTGGTTGCCCTCACGCACCTCGTTGGTCGCCAACGAGACCACCTCTGCTATCTCGGTCCATATCCTCTGGTAGGCCTTTGGGGTGGGCTTCCCTCGCCCAACGTGTGTCAAATCACCCCAGCGTAACTCGACCTCCAGCAGGAGGGAGGCATTTGCCTCATTCGAGAACCTCCTGGCTCTTTTGTGCCCTCCAATGTGCTCCTCTCTCACCTCACTGCTCTCTCCAGCATCAGTCTCCACAGTGTGCTGTGCTGCCTCCTCCTCCCTCTCCATTATAGGCTAAATTCGGACAAATATGTGGCTGGTAACAGCTAATTTTTGTTTGCCTACTTTCTGTGAAGCTCTAAAGTCTCCCTCCTTCCTCCCAAAGCAGCCACACCGCACCCAGACACGTCTTTAGTCCCTCTGAGCTCCCTCCCTCTCTGTCTCCGCTACTGTGCATGTCATGATGACCCTTGACCTCCTGAATCGTGGGAATCGAGTGTTGCCATGCCGTTGCTAAGGACAGCCACACTTTACGGCAGAAGGTCAAAAAAATTGAATCTACTGCCCATTTCATATTGCTCGCAGTAACACCCATTATCAAAAATGGAGACTAGGTGCTTTGAGAATGGGCGAGAAGTCGGCGATCTGAAAACCCTTTTTTACTGCCCATGCCGGAAATAACCCCCATTTTTAGGTGAAAGGCACAAAAGTGGAGATTCTAGCCCATGATGCCTTTAGCTTTGATTTATTAATATTTTTCCCTGATGTCACCTTAGTCACTGATGCCTTTTTACCTTTGTTACTTTCTCTGTCCCTTCCTGACCCACTTTGCTTATTTTTACCCAAAACTCTGCTCTGCTCTAGCATCTTGACGGCTGCTTTTAAATTTCCTCTTTACTGAATCTTCCCACCTCCCCTTTATTAGTTTAACACCCTTTCTAATACCCTAGTTATTTGATTCGTCAGGACACTGGTTTCAGTCCGGTTTAAGTGGAGCCCGTCCCAACAGAACAGCTCCCTCTTTCCCCAGTACTGGTGCCCATGCCCCATGAAGCAAAACCCCAGCCTCCCACACCACTCTTTGAGCCACGCATTTAACCTTCTAATCTGCTTATCCCTATACCAATTGGTGCGTGGCTCAGGTAACAATCCAGAGATTATTACCTTTGAGATTCTGCTTTTTAATTTGGACTTCAACTCCTCAAACTCTCTCAGCAGAACCTCATTCCTAGTTCTACATATGTCATTGGTTCCTATGTGGACCACGACAACTGGATCCTCCCCTTCCCACTCCAAGTTCTTCTCCAGCCGGGAGGAGGTGTCTTTAACCCTGGCACCAGGCAGGCAACACAACTGCTACTTTCCTTCCTTCACCATCTTTTATAAATACAGAGCTGACATTTATGTTAAATATTTCTGCCATTCTTTTATTCTGTATTACTGGGGTGTCACCTTGGTCATTTAGTGGTCCCATCCTTTTTTTGATGTATACTCTCTTCGCTCTCCTAATCCTCCTTACTATTTTTTTTTACCATTAGTCTTTCTTTCTAAATGTCATCAGAATACTTAGAGAGCTTTAGCTTTGTTTCTATCTCTCCTTCAAATTTGTGCAAAATATAAACAATAATGATCTTAAATTAAATATATTTGACAAATTGGTAATATAGGTGGCTGCAATAATTACCATTTGACTGCCTCAATACAACAGTGGGAAAATGCCACTGAGTAGAATCACTGACCTTCATCCTTTTTTAGCTCCAGTCCTCTGCTCATTTTAATACTCCATCTCCTAAGTGTATAATGTCTGCTGACCACTGCCGTATAAATTCATTTTAAGACATCATTTTAACAGGACCTTGAAAAAAAAGTAAAATTCAATAAAAAATGAACAGATCAGCCCAAGGTGTGAATTACATAGTGGCTTAATGTTTTACTCTCTGGCCTTCGCTCTTCATTTATTATATTATTATTATATCGCAGACTCAATCCATGTCCAGACCGGGGTCAAGCAGGGCTGCATCATCACGCCAACCCTCTTCTCGATCTTCCTCACGGCAATGCTCCACCTCACACTCAACAAGCTCCCTGCTGGAGTGGAACTAAACTATAAAACCAGTGGGAGCCTGTTCAACCTTCGACGTCTCCAAGCTAGATCCAAGACCGTCCCATCCTCTGTCGTCAAACTACAATATGCGGAAGATGCTTGCGTCTGCGCACATTCAAAAACTGAACTTCAAGTCATAGTCAACATCTTCACCGAGGCGTACGAAAGCATGGGCCTTACACTAAACATCCGGAAGACAAAGGTCCTCCACCAACCTGACCCCGCCACGCAGCACTGCCCCCGGTCATCAAGAGCCACGGCGCGGACAACGTGGACCACTTTCCATACCTCGGGAGCCTATTATCAGCAAGGGCAGACATGGAAACATAGAAAATAGGTGCAGGAGTAGGCCATTCAGCCCTTCGAGCCTGCACCGCCACTCAATGAGTTCATGCACTGAAGTTGCATGTTCAGTACCCCATTCCTGCTTTCTCACCATACCCCTTGATCCCCCGAGTAGTAAGGACTACATCTAACTCCTTTTTGAATATATTTAGTGAATTGGCCTCAACAACTTTCTGTGGTAGAAAATTCCACAGGTTCACCACTCACTGGGTGAAGAAGTTTCTCCTCATCTCAGTCCTAAATGGCTTACCCCTTATCCTTAGACTGTGACCCCTGGTTCAGGACTTCCCCAACATTGGGAACATTCTTCCTGCATCTAACCTGTCTAAACCCGTCAGAATTTTAAACGTTTCTATGAGATGCCCTCTCATTCTTCTGAACTCCAGTGAATACAAGCCCAGTTGATCCAGTCTTTCTCGATATGTCAGTCCTGCCATCCCGGGAATCAGTTTGGTGAACCTTCGCTGCACTCCCTCAATAGCAAGAACGTCCTTCCTCAAATTAGGCGACCAAAACTGTACACAATACTCCAGGTCTGGCCTCACCAAGGCCCTGTACAACTGTAGTAACACCTCCCTGCCCATGTACTCAAATCCCCTCGCTATGAAGGCTAACATGCCATTTGCTTTCTTAACCGCCTGCTGTACCTGCATGCCAACCTTCAATGACTGATGTACCATGACACCCAGGTCTCGTTGCACCTCCCCTTTTCCTAATCCGTCATCATTCAGATAATAGTCTGTCTCTCTGTTTTTACCACCAAAGTAGATAACCTCACATTTATCCACATTATTCTTCATCTGCCATGCATTTGCCCACTCACCTAACCTATCCAAGTCACTCTGCAGCCTCATAGCATCCGCCTCGCAGGTCACACTGCCACCCAACTTAGTGTCATCTGCAAATTTGGAGATACTACATTTAATCCCCTCATCTAAATCATTAATGTACAATGTAAACAGCTGGGGCCCCAGCACAGAACCTTGCGGTACCCCACTAGTCACTGCCTGTCATTCTGAAAAGTACCCATTTACTCCTACTCTTTGCTTCCTGTCTGCCAACCAGCTCTCAATCCACGTCAACACACTACCCCCAATCCCATGTACGTTAACTTTGTGCATTAATCTCTTGTGTGGGACCTTGTCAAAAGCCTTCTGAAAGTCCAAATACACCACATCAACTGGTTCTCCCTTGTCCACTCTACTGGAAACATCCTCAAAAAATTCCAGAAGATTTGTCAAGCACGATTTCCCTTTCACAAATCCATGCTGGCTTGGACATATCATGTCACCTCTTTCCAAATGCGCTGCTATGACAATCTTAATAATTGATTCTATCATTTTACCCACTACCGATGTCAGGCTGACCGGTCTATAATTCCCTGTTTTCTCTCTCCCTCCTTTTTTAAAAAGTGCAGTTACATTGGCTACCCTCCACTCCATAGGAACTGATCCAGAGTCTATGGAATGTTGGAAAATGACTGTCAATGCATCTGCTATTTCCAAGACCACCTCCTTAAGTACTCCGGGGTGCAGACCATTAGACCCTGGGGATTTATCGGCCTTCAATCCCATCAATTTCCCCAACACAATTTCCCGACGAATAAAGATTTCCCTCAGTTCCTCCTTCTTACTAGACCCTCTGACCCCTTTTATATACGGAAGGTTGTTTGTGTCCTCCTTAGTGAATACCGAACCAAAGGCCAATGCCCATCCACTATCAACCCCTTAAGTATCATTCGCCAATCTATCCTAGCCAATTCACGCCTCATACCTTCAAAGTTACCCTTCTTTAAGTTCTGGACCATGGTCTCTGAATGAACTGTTTCATTCTCCATCCTAATGTAGAATTCCACCATATTATGGTCACTCTTCCCCAAGTGGCCTCACACAATGAGATTGCTAATTAATCCTCTTTCATTACACAACACCCAGTCTAAGATGGCCTCCCCCCTAGTTGGTTCCTCGACATATTGGTCTAGAAAACCATCCCTTGAAGGTTCAACACCGCCTCCAGTGCACCTGGTTCGAAAGTCAGGCGCTCAAATCTGCCACCAAGCTCATGGTCTACAGGACTTTGGTTCTGTCTTTATTAAGGAAGACACAAATAACCTTCTGGAAATACTCGGGGACCGAGGGTCTAGCAAGAAGGAGGAACTGAAGAAAATCCTTATTAATCAGGAAATTGTGTTAGGGAAATTGATGGGATTGAAGGCCGATGAATCCCCAGGGCCTGATAGTCTGCATCCCAGAGTACTTAAGGAAGTGACCCTAGAAATAGTGGATGCATTAGTGATCATTTTCCAACAGTCTATCGACTCTGGATCAGTTCCTATGGACTGGAGGGTAGCTAATGTAACACCACTTTTTAAAAAAGGAGGGAGAGAGAAAACCGGTAATTATAGACCGGTTAACCTGACATCGGTAGTGGGGAAAATGTCGGAATCAATTATTAAAGATGAAATAGCAGCGCATTTGGAAAGCAGTGACAGGATCGGTCCAAGTAAGCATGGATTTATGAAAGGGAAATCATGCTTGACAAATCTTCTGGAATGTTTTGAGGATGTAACGAGTAGAGTGGAGAAGAGAGAACCAGTGGGTGTGGTGTATTTGGACTTTCAAAGACTTTTGACAAGGTCCCACACAAGAGATTGGTGTGCAAAATTAAAGCACATGGTATTGGGGGTAATGTATTGACGTGGATAGAGAACTGGTTGGCAGACAGGAAGCAGAGAGTCGGGATAAACGGGTCCTTTTCAGAATGGCAGGCAGTGAGGTGCCGCAGGGCTCAGTGCTGGGACCCCAGCTATTTACAATATACATCAATGATTTAGATGAAGGAATTGGGTGTAATATCTCCAAGTTTGCAGTTGACACTAAGCTGGGTGGCGGTGTGAGGTGTGAGGAGGATGCTAAGAGGCTGCATGGTGATTTGACAGGTTAGGTGAGTGGGCAAATGCATGGTAGATGAAGTATAATGTGGATAAATATGAGGTTATCCACTTTGGTGACAAAAACAGGAAGGCAGAATATTATCTGAATGGTGACAGATTAGGAACAGGGGAGGTGCAATGAGACCTGGGTGTCATGGTACATCAGTCATTGAAAGTTGGCATGCAGGTACAGCAGGCGGTGAAGAAGGCAAATGGCATGTTGGCCTTCATAGCTAGGAGATTTGAATATAGGAGCAGGGAAGTCTTACTGCAGTTGTACAGGGTCTTGGTGAGGCCTCACCTGGAATATTATGTTCAGTTTTGGTCTCCTAATCTGAGGAAGGACGTTCTTGCTATTGAGGGAGTGCAGTGAAGGTTCACCAGACTGATTCCTGGGATGGCAGGACTGACATATGAGGATATACTGGATCGACTCGGCCTGTATTCACTGGAGTTTAGAAGAAAGAGAGAGGATCTCATAAAACATATAAAATTCTGACGGGACTGGACAGCTTAGATGCAGGAAGAATGTTCCCGATGTTGGGGAAGTCCAGAACCAGGGGTCACAGTCTAAGGATAAGGGGTAAGCCATTTAGGACCGAGATGAGGAGAAACTTCTTCACTCAGAGAGTTGTTAACCTGTGGAATTCTCTACCACAGAGAGTTGTTGATGCCAGTTCGTTAGATATATTCAAAAGGGAGTTAGATAAGGCCCTTACGGCTAAAGGGATCAAGGGGTATGGAGAGAAAGCAGGAAAGGGGTCCTGAGGGAATGATCAGCCATGATCTTATTGAATGGTGGTGCAGGCTTGAATGGCCGAATGGTCTACTCCTGCACCTATTTTCTATGTTTCTATGTAAATGTTTCAAGGACACCCTCAAAGCCTCCTTGATAATATGCAACATCCCCACCGACACTTGGGTGTCCCTGGCCAAAGACAGCCCTAGGTGGAGGAAGTGCATCTGGGAGGCCGCTGAGCACCTCGAGTCTCGTCGCCAAGAGCATGCAGAAAACAGGCGCAGGCAGCGGAAGGAGCGTGCGGCAAACCAGTCCCACCTACCCTTTCCTTCAACGACTGTCTGTCATGTGACAGAGACTGTGGTTCCCGTATTGGACTGTAAGAACTCACTTTTAGAGTGGAAGCAATTTCGAGGGACTGCCTATGATGATGATGATGATTATTATAGGCACACTCTTAAATCATTCTTAATTTCTTGCTAGCTGTATAACATTGCTGCAACACTCTTTGCCTTTGCATTTACATTATAGTGGGTTCCAATATTTTTCCTTTGTTTTTATCATATGATTAATTGGCAAAATTGCTGGGACACTGTGATAGAATCCATCTCATGCAAGTCTGGCTAAAACAATGTTGTCCTGTTAATAATTTATACATAAACAGCACCATCTAGTGGCCAGTAGTTGATATAATTGTATTTGGGCAAAAATCGTAGATTTGAATCCAATTGCTTGAGCAAATATTTTGCAAAACAAAAGCACACGCACATGAAGTAAAAAAAAATTCAGATGTTTAAATTTTAAAATATGAATAACAGCATTGAGCTGTACAGTAAGAAATACTTTTTGGTGATAGAGAAAAACTTGCTTGGTAGTACATAGCAACAAGAGTAGGCCATTCAGCCCCATGAGCCAGTTCTGCAAAAAAATTCTTAAATTATGAATTTATGTCAACAACTTGCATATATATGGCACTTTTAACGTAGAAAATCATCCTAAGGCATTTTACAGAAGCACAATCAAACAAATACTGACACGAGCCATACAAACAGATATTAGGAGGGGTGACTAAAAGCTTGGTCAGATGTAAGTTTTAGGGAAAATCTTAAAGTAGAAGTGAGAAGTGGAGAGGTTTAGGGTGGCAATTCCATCGCTTAGGGCCTAGACAGCTGAAGGCATGGACGCCAATGGTGGGGCGAAGGGAGTGCAGGATGCATAAGGCTAGAGTTGGAGGAATGCAGAGTTCTTCAAGCGGTGTAGTGCTGGAGGAGGTTAGAGAAATAGGGAGGGCTGAGGCCATGAAGAGATTTGACCATGAGGTTAAAAATGTAAAAAATGACTTATGGGGGAACTGGGAACTAATGTGGGTCAACAAGTACAGGAGTCACATAAGAACATAAGAACATAAGAAATAGAAGCAGGAGCAGGCCATACGGCCCCTCGAGCCTGCTCCGCCATTTAATACGATCATGGCTGATCCGATCATGGCCTCAGGTCCACTTCCCTGCCCACTCCCCATAACCCCTTATCGTTTAAGAAACTGTCTACTTCTATCTTAATTTTATTCAATGTCCCAGCTTCCACAGCTCACTGAGGCAGTGAATTCCACAGATTTACAACACTCTGAGAGAAGAAATTTCTCCTCATCTCAGTTTTAAATGGGCGGCCCATTATTCTAAGATCATACCCTCTAGTTCGAGTCTCCCCAATCAGTGGAAACATCCTCTCTGCATCCACCTTGTCAAGCCCCCTCATAATCTTATACATTTCGATAAGATCACCTCTCATTCTTGTGAATTCCAATGAGTAGATGCCCAATGTACTCAACCTTTCCTCATAAGTCAACCCCCTCATCTCCGGAATCAACCTAGTGAATCTTCTCTGAACTGCCTCCAAAGCAAGTATATCCTTTCATAAATATGGAAACCAAAACTGTATGCAGTATTCCAGGTGTGGCCTCACCAATATCTTGTACAACTGCTTTTATACTCCATCCCCTTTGCAATAAAGGCCAAGATTCCATTGGTCTTCCTGATCACTTGCTATACCTGCATACTAACCTTTTGTGTTTCATACACAAATACCCCCAGGTCCCACTGTACTGCAGCACTTAGCAATTTAAATAACAACTTGCTCTTTAAATTTTTCTGCCAAAGTGCATGACCTCACACTTGCCAACATTATACTCCATCTGCCAAATTTTTGTCCACTCACTTAGCCTGTCTATATCCTTTTGCAGATTTTTTATGTCCTCCTCACACATGGTTATGGGTGAGCAGAATGTGGTGTGAGTTGGGACACGGGCAGCAGAGTTTTGAATGAGCTGAGGTTTATGGAGGGCAGAGGATGAGAGATCAGCCAGGACAACATTGAAATAGTTGAGTCTTAAATTGCAATTACAAAAAAATATTGCACATGTAGTGGTTATGTCACTGGACTATTAATCCAGAGGCTTGGATGAATAAGTCAGAGAACGTGACTTCAAATCCCACCGTGGCAATTTGGGAATTTGAATTCAGTTAAAAGAAATTTAGAAATAAAAGTGATCATGAAGCTGTTGGATTGTCGTAAACACACAATTGGTTTACTAATGACATTTAGAAAAGGAAACCTGTCGTCTTTAACTGATCTGGCCTACAGTGACTCCAGTACCACACCATCATGGTTGACTATTAACTGTCCTCTGATGTGGCCAGATAAGCCACCCAGTTGTATCAAACACAGACAACAGTATTTCAAGAAGGAGACCCACCACCACCTTCTCAGGGCAATTAGGGATGGAAAATAAGAGCTGGCCTTGTCAGCAATGCCCATATCCTGAGATTTAATAAAATTGAGAGTGTGCTGTATTTTAATGGATCACTGCATGCTGCATAACGTTGTTCTGCAATGGGGATAACACATGGATCCACCACTGGATGTGGACCTTCAACCAGATGATGGAGACAACACAGATAACACAGATGATGAAGAAGCAGGAGGACATCAACACCTCTCTGGCAATAGTTCATTGAACACTGCTTCAGCTAAACAATCCTGTCCCTTTTCCTGCATTAACAGTTCTATCCAACCTTTGTCCCAGTTGTTCCAACCTCTGATAAATTACTTCTGCCTAAAGACCAACATTGATATATGTGCCACAACATTGCAGGGTCACCAGAAACTACAGAAAAACTCTGCACACAAGATTTAAAAATGGTTTATAATTTTACTGGCTCACATAACTTCAGACAAACCAATTAGAGGAGATGTGAGCCCATACTGCCAACTGGCTTTCTTTAAATGATCATTTACCTACTCTACACTCCTATGAGTTGCTTTCCCAGTGGCTTCATTGTGAAAAAATAGAAGGCTGCTGTGGCTTAGATGAGGGCTTGTGAGATGCTTGTGGTCGGTGACCGATAGGAGCTTGGGCTGAGAAGGCCTGGTTTCAGACTGCAGCATCACAGCAGCTGTCAGGGCACTCTGGTCCAATTGGCTTTCTGGAAAAAGGGTGGGCATTGGTCTCACATGAATTGCACAATTGCCACCGCTATCAGGCTGTGGCTCAGTATCCCTACTAATCTATCGGAGAATGGACTGTAGGAGATTTGTGATTCAACTGAAACCCTATCGATTTGGCCTCCCAGCCAAGTTGGAAGAAATGGTTAAGCCTAGAGCCTCATTGGCCCCAATATGAGCATCCCTGAGAAATGCTGCTCTTGGTGCCACAGAGGCCTGTAAAGAGGGTACACTTACAACATCTATTGATGTGACTCCATGCTTTATGGTTGACTGCAGAATGTCAATGCCTTGAGCCAAAACCTCATACAAGCTAGTAGCAGACTCCTATATTCCTATGGACTCTTGGACCATCTCCGGTACATAGCAGTTCATCATAGAAGAGTCATAGAAATTTACAGCACAGAGGGAGGCCATTTTCACCCATCGTGTCTGCACCGGCCAACAAAGAGCTATCCAACCTACTCCCACTTTCCAGCTCTTGGTCCGTGTAGGTTACGGCATCTCAGGTGCACATCCAAGTACTTTTTATAAGTGGTGAGGGTTTCTGCCTCTACCACCCTTTCAGGCAGCAAGTTTCAACCCTCTGCGTGAAGAAACTCCCCCTCAAATCCCTCTAAAGCTCCTACCAATTACTTTAAATCTATGCCCCCTGGTTCTTGACCCCTCTGCTAAGGGAAATAAGTCCATCCTATCCACTCTATCTAGGCCCCTCATAATTTTATACACCTCAATAAGGTCTCCCCTCAGCCTCCTCTGTTCCAAAGAAAACAAACCCAGCCTATCCAATCTTTCCTCCTGGGTAAAATTCTCCAGTCCAGGCAACATCCTTGTAAATCTCCTCTGTACTCTCTCTAGTGCAATCACATCTTTCCTGTGATGTGGTGACCAGAACTGCATGCAGTGCTCTAGGTATGGCCTAACTAGTGTTTTATACAGTTCAAGCATAACCTCCCTGCTCTTGTATTCTATGGCTTGGCTAATAAGGCAAGTATTCTGTATGTCTCCTTAACCACCTTTTCTACCTGGCCTGCTATCTTCAGGGATCTGTGGACATGTGGACATGTAGTCCAAGGTCCCTTTGTTCCTCTATACTTCTCAGTATCCTACCATTTAATGCGTATTTCCTTGCCTTTTTAGCCCTCACCGAATTCATTACACGTCTCTGGATTTAATTCCATTTGCCACTGTTCTGCCCACCTGACTAGTTCATTCATATCTTCCTGCAGTCTACAGCTTTCTTCTTCCTTATCAACCACACAGCCAATTTTTGTATCATCTGCAAACTTCTTAATCATACCCCCTAAATTCAAGTCTAAATCATTGATATATACCACAAAACGCAAGGGACCTAGTACTGAACCCTGCGGAACCCCACTGGAAACATCCCACTGAAAACATCCTTCCAGTCACAAAAACACCCATCAACCATTACCCTTTGCTTCTGACCTCTGAGTCAGGGGAGCAGTTGCCTAATAGATTTAGTAATTGCTGGTGCTCAGAAAACATTTTCCCTTTGAAGGCTGGCTTTGTACAGTGTGCAGCTCTGTCCTCTTCAGCAAATCCACGACTTGAGTTTTCCCTCAGGCGAGCCGTTTCCCGGGCTGTCCTTGCGACCTGCGCCCGTTCCTGCTCATTTGTGTGGAGTGAATCACAGAACCCTATAACTCACTTTTTATACCATTCGTGGTGCCGGTCTCTGTGCTAGTGCTTGAGAAGGTAAGTGTAAGAGATGCTGCATCTTCAGGAGGGTGACCCCCCTCTCATGCTGCAGGGTCCACGTCGTCGGAGGGACCTAGAAAAAGGGCAGAGGGGCAAGGGTTAGGAAGTAATGCCAAAGGTAGATGTGTGGCTGGGCAGTGCTATGTTTAGTGTGCCTGTGGGCACGGGCGCATGCATGTGTGAGCTGGAGAGTTGTAGAAAGGAAGGGAAAATGGTCAAATTTTCTGCTTTGTGAGGCCTCCAGTCATGGTATCTCCACTACGATATGTCCTCCGTCTGCCAATGATGTCAATGGAAGACTCCTCCATTGGAGTGAGAGTTTGTAACATGACGGGACCTCCCCAGTTCTTCCAGTCTCCCTTCTGTGGCATTGTAGTAACTACTTACTTGCCAAACAGGTAAGTCGTGATCTTATCCAAGACTGATTTTAATGTCAGTTGGTGGTTTTGAGTGTCTCATCTGAGATTTCATGACATTTGGTCTTCTATTGGAGGGGCAGAGGAACCCAAAGAAGGGAGCAGGCAATTCAAAGACAGAAAAGAGCCCAAAACTTTATTGAGTCTGCCCTTCAGAGGCCCCTGCATAAAATGCAGCTGTGGGGAGAGACTGCTGGGTGCTCATGGGAGGAGAACTCGGAAAAGTGAGTTGAGAACCATGTGGAGGGAGGAGAGAGTGGCAATGAATGCCTCAAAACTGCAGACCAGTATGGGAATAACGTTTAATGGCCTGATCAGGGCAAACAACGCAACTGACAGGCTCAACCTTAGCTCAGTGGCAGAATTCATATTTCTGAGTCAGTGGGTCCAGAGATTTGACCACATAATTTATGATGATTCCTCAGAGAGATTCCTGTCTTTTGGATGAACTGTTAGACCAAGGCTCCATCCACTTTCTCAGGTGGATGTAAAAGATCCCACGGTACTACCCGAAGAACAACAGGAGAGTTCGCCTGATGTCCTGGTCAACGTTTATCCCTCAATCATCATTACTAAAACAGATGGCACGTGAAAATCAGCACCTTAGTGCCGGCTGTTAAGGTCGGTTTTTGCAAAACAATGGCGGCTGCTTTGCTTCCACCAACTTCCAGCGTGTCCCGCGGTGGCCACCATTTTGGGCATGTCAGCAGTGCGGTCGTTGCCTGTGCTCCCTAGAAAAATAGCGATGAGATAGATCGTGACATCAATCAGTGCGCAATGCTGATTTGACTCACGAGCCGCCATTTTGGAAGTCGCCATTCCATTCAACGCCCTATTCAAAGCATGAGCAGCTGAAGGTGCATTCAGCTGCACGAGGGAACCCATCAGAGATATTTAAAGGGATCATCTGTAATTTGCAGCTGACTTGGTTTTTGATTTCTACTTGCTCTGTGTAAGATTGTGCAACTGTTTGGAGCTTTCTCGAGTTGTTTAAGTTGGTCAGGTGACAGGGAGTATTGGTGCAAGTTGTCATGTATCTCACACTACTGTACATAACTTTATCTTACCATGCTATACATGACTGTAACTAGATATGACCTGTAACCACAAGCATACCTTACCACCAGGGGTGCACTTGCAGGAGACACTGCATACCTGTTCCACACAGGTATATAAAGGCAGGGCTCAGGCAAGTGTGGCATTCGAGAACTGTGAAATAAAGGTGCAGGTCCTGAGTGACCTTGACTTCAGCATATGTCTCGTGTGAGTCTGTACTGCAGGGACAGGACTTTACAGTGGCGACGAGTTATGGGATCACAGAATCCACAGAATGGCGACCAAGGGCTCAGATGAAAAATACAATGCTGGAGATAATTGGGAGGACTTTATAGAAAGGCTCCAGCAAAGCTTTGTAACCAAAGACTGGTTGGGCGATGATAAGGCAGACAAGAGAAACATAGAAACATAGAAACATAGAAAATAGGTGCAGGAGTAGGCCATTCGGCCCTTCTAGCCTGCACCGCCATTCAATGAGTTCATGGCTGAACATGCAGCTTCAGTACCCCATTCCTGCTTTCTCGCCATACCACTTGATCCCCCGAGTAGTAAGGACTACATCTAACTCCTTTTTGAATATATTTAGTGAATTGGCCTCAACAACTTTCTGTGGTAGAGAATTCCACAGGTTCACCACTCTCTGGGTGAAGAAGTTTCTCCTCATCTCGGTCCTAAATGGCTAACCCCTTTTCCTTAGACTGTGACCCCTGGTTCTGGACTTCCCCAACATTGGGAACATTCTTCATGCATCTAACCTGTCTAAACCCGTCAGAATTTTAAATGTTTCTATGAGATCCCCTCTCATTCTTCTGAACTCCAGTGAATACAAGCCCAGTTGAAGCAATCTTTCTTGATATGTCAGTCCCGCCATCCCGGGAATCAGTCTGGTGAACCTTCGCTGCACTCCCTCAATAGCAAGAATGTCTTTCCTCAAGTTAGGAGACCAAAACTGTACACAATACTCCAGGTGTGGCCTCACCAAGGCCCTGTACAACCGTAGTAACACCTCCCTGTCCCTGCACTCAAATCCCCTCGCTATGAAGGACAACATGCCATTTGCTTTCTTAACCGCCTGCTGTACCTGCATGCCAACCTTCAATGACTGATGTACCATGACACCCAGGTCTCGTTGCACCTCCCCTTTTCCTAATCTGTCACCATTCAGATAATAGTCTGTCTCTCTGATATTAACACCAAAGTGGATAACCTCACATTTATCCACATTATACTTCATCTGCCATGCATTTGCCCACTCACCTAACCTATCCAAGTCACTCTGCAGCCTCATAGCATCCTCCTCGCAGGTCACACTGCCACCCAACTTAGTGTCATCCGCAAATTTGGAGATACTACATTTAATCCCCTCGTCTAAATCATTAATGTACAATGAAAACAGCTGGGGCCCCAGCACAGAACCTTGCGGTACCCCACTGGTCACCGCCTGCCATTCTGAAAAATACCCATTTACTCCTACTCTTTGCTTCCTGTCTGACAACCAGTTCTCAATCCATGTCAGCACACTACCCCCAATCCCATGTGCTTTAACTTTGCACATTAATCTCTTGTGTGGGACCTTGTCGAAAGCCTTCTGAAAGTCCAAATACACCACATCAACTAGTTCTCCCTTGTCCACTCTACTGGAAACATCCTCAAAAAATTCCAGAAGATTTGTCAAGCATGATTTCCCTTTCACAAATCCATGCTGACTTGGACCTATCATGTCACCTCTTTCCAAATGCGCTGCTATGACATCCTTAAAAATTGATTCCATCATTTTACCCACTACTGAGGTCAGGCTGACCGGTCCATCATTCCCTGTTTTCTCTCTCCCTCCTTTCTTAAAAAGTGGGGTTACATTGGCTACCCTCCACTCGATAGGAACTGATCCAGAGTCTATGGAATGTTGGAAAATGACTGTCAATGCATCCGCTATTTCCAAGGCCACCTCCTTAAGTATGCAGTCCATCAGGCCCTGGGGATTTATCGGCCTTCAATCCCATCAATTTCCCCAACACAATTTCCCGATTAATAAGGAGATTTTTTCCTCAGTTCCTCCTTCTTACTCGACCCTCTGACCCCTTTTATATCCGGAAGGTTGTTTGTGTCCTCCTTAGTGAATGCCGAACCAAAGTACTTGTTCAATTGGTCTGCCATTTCTTTGTTCCCCGTTATGACTTCCCCTGATTCTGACTGCAGGGGACCTACGTTTGTCTTTACTAACCTTTTTCTCTTTACATATCTCGAGAAGCTTTTGCAGTCCGTCTTAATGTTCCCTGCAAGCTTCCTCTTGTACTCTATTTTCCCTGCTCTAATCAAACCCTTTGTCCTCCTCTGCTGAGTTCTAAATTTCTCCCAGTCCCTGGGTTCACTGCTATTTCTGGCCAATTTGTATGCCACTTCCTTGGCTTTCATACTATCCCTGATTTCCCTTGATAGCCACGGTTGAGCCACCTTCCCTTTTTTATTTTTACACCAGACAGGGATGTACAATTGTTGTAGTTCATCCATGCGGTCTCTAAATGTCTGCCATTGCCCATCCACTGTCAACCCCTTAAGTATCATTCGGCAATCTATCCTAGCCAATTCACGGATCATACCTTCATAGTTACCCTTCTTTAAGTTCTGGACCATGGTCTCTGAATTAACTGTTTCATTCTCCATCCTAATGTAGAATTCCACCATATTATGGTCACTCTTTCCCAAGGGGCCTCGCACAATGAAATTGCTAATTAATCCTCTCTCATTACACAACACCCAGTCTAAGATGGCCTCCCCCCTAGTTGGTTCCTCGACATATTGGTCTAGAAAACCATCCCTTAAGCACTCCAGGAAATCCTCCTCCACTGTATTGCTTCCAGTTTGGTTAGCCAAATCGATATGCATATTAAAGTCACCCATGATAACTGCTGCACCTTGATTGCATGCACCCCTAATTTCCTGTTTGATGCCCTCCCCAACATCACTCCTACTGTTTGGAGGTCTGTACACAACTCCCACTAACTTCTTTTGCACTTTGGTGTTCTGCAGCTCTACCCATATAGATTCCACATCATCCAAGCTAATATCCTTCCTAACGATTGCATTAATCTCCTCTTCAACCACCTCCTTTTCCTTTTATTCTATCCTTCCTGAATGTTGAATACCCTTGGATGTCATCTCTTGACCAGCTGTGGCTTGAAACATACACCATGGTTGCAGGGTGGCCAAGACTGGGAATTAAACATACAGAGGTATCTGACGATTCAGAAAGATAGACAAGAAGGGAAAGGAGGTGGGGTAGCTCTGTTAATAAAGGATGATATCAGGGCAGTTGTGAGAGACAATATTGGCTCTAATGAACAAAATGTTGAATCATTGTGGGTGGAGATTAGAGATAGTAAGGGGAAAAAGTCACTGGTGGGCGTAGTTTATAGGCCCCCAAATAATAACTTCACGGTGGGGCGTGCAATAATCAAGGGAATAATGGAGACATGTGAAAAAGGAACGAAAGTAATCATGGGGGATTTTAACCGACATATCGATTGGTCAAATCAAATCGCACGGGGTAGCTTGGAGGAGGAATTCATAGAATGCATACGGGATTGTTTCTTAGAACAGTATGTTACAGAACCTACAAGGGAGCAAGCTATCTTAGATCTGGTCCTGTGTAATGAGACAGGAATAATAAACGATCTCCGAGTAAAAGATCCTCTCGGAATGAGTGATCACAGTATGGTTGAATTTGTAATACAGATTGAGGATGAGGAAGTAGTGTCTCAAACGGGCGTACTATGCTTAAACAAAGGGGACTACAATGGGATGAGGGCAGAGTTGGCTGAAGTAGACTGGGAACACAGACTAAACGGTGACACAATTGAGGAACAGTGGAGGACTTTTAAGGAGCTCTTTCATAGTGCTCAACAAAAATATATTCCAGTGAAAAAGAAGGGCGGTAAGAGAAGGGATAACCAGCCGTGGATAACCAAGGAAATAAAGGAGAGTATCAAATTAAAAACCAATGCGTATAAGGTGGCCAAGGTTAGTGGGAAACTAGAAGATTGGGAAAATTTTAAACAACAGCAAAGAATGACTAAGAAAGCAATAAAGAAAGGAAAGATAGATTACGAGGGTAAACTTGCGCAAAACATAAAAACAGATAGTAAAAGCTTTTACAGATATATAAAATGGAAAAGAGTGACTAAAGTAAATGTTGGTCCCTTAGAAGATGAGAAGGGGGATTTAATAATGGGAAATGTGGAAATGGCTGAGACCTTAAATAATTTTGCTTTTTATTTTTTGCTTCGGTCTTCACAGTGGAAGACACAAAAACCATGCCAAAATTTTCTGGTCACAGGAATGTGGGAAGGGAGGACCTTGAGACAATCACTATCACTAGGGGGGTAGTGCTGGGCAGGCTAATGGGACTCAAGGTAGACAAGTCCCCTGGTCCTGATGAAATGTATCCCAGGGTATTAAAAGAGATGGTGGAAGTTATAGCAGATGCATTCGTTATAACCTACCAAAATTCTCTGGACTCTGGGGAGGTACCAGTGGATTGGAAATCAGCGAATGAAACGCCTCTGTTTAAAAAAGGGGGCAGACAAAAGGCAGGTAACTATAGGCCGGTTAGTTTAACATCTGTCGTGGGGAAAGTGATTGAAACTATCATTAAGGAAGAAATAGCGGGACATCTAGATAGGAATCGTGCAATCAAGTAGACGCAACATGGATTCATGAAGGGGAAATCATGTTTAACTAATTTACTGGAATTCTTTGAGGATATAACGAGCATGGTGGATAGAGGTGTACCGATGGATGTGGTGTATTTAGATTTTCAAAAGGCATTCGATAAGGTGCCACACAAAAGGTTACTGCAGAAGATAAAGGTACGCGGAGTCAAAGGAAATGTATTAGCATGGATAGAGAATTGGCTGGCTAACAGAAAGCAGAGAGTCGGTATAAATGGGCCCTTTTCGGGTTGGAAATCAGTGGTTAGTGGTGTGCCACAGGGATCGGTGCTGGGACCACAACTGTTTACAATATACATAGATGACCTGGAAGAGGGGACAGAGTGTAGTGTAACAAAATTTGCAGCTGACACAAAGATTAGTGTGAAAGCGGGTTGTGTAGAGGATACAGAGAGGCTGCAAAGAGATTTAGATAGGTTAAGTGAATGGGCTAAGGTTTGGCAGATGGAATACAATGTCGGAAAGTGTGAGGTCATCCACCTTGGGAAAAAAAACAGCAAAAGGGAATATTATTTGAATGGGGAGAAATTACAACATGCTGCGGTGCAGAGGGACCTGGGAGTCCTTGTGCATGAATCCCAAAAAGTTAGTTTGCAGGTGCAGCAGGTAATCAGAAAGGCGAATGGAATGTTGGCCTTCATTGCGAGAGGGATGGAGTACAAAAGCAGGGAGGTCCTGCTGCAACTTATAGGGTATTGGTGAGGTCGCACCTGGAGTACTGCGTGCAGTTTTGGTCACCTTACTTAAGGAAGGATATACTAGCTTTGGAGGGGGTACAGAGACGATTCACTGGGCTGATTCCAGAGATGAAGGGGTTACCTTATGATGATAGACTGGGTCTTTACTCGTTGGAGTTCAGAAGGATGAGGGGTGATCTTATAGAAACATTTAAAATAATGAAAGGGATAGACAAGATAGAGGCAGAGAGGTTGTTTCCACTAGTCGGGGAGACTAGAACTAGGGGGCACAGCCTCGAAATACGGGGGAGCAAATTTAAAACCGAGTTGAGAAGGAATTTCTTCTCCCAGAGGGTTGTGAATCTGTGGAATTCTCTGCCCAAGGAAGCAGTTGAGGCTAGCTCATTGAATGTATTCACGTCACAGACAGATAGATTTTTAACCAATAAGGGAATTAAGAGTTACGGGGAGCGGGCGGGTAAGTGGAGCTGAGTCCACGGCCAGATCAGCCATGATCTTGTTGAATGGCGGAGCAGGCTCGAGGGGCTAGATGGCCTACTCCTGTTCCTAATTCTTATGTTCTTATGCCTTAATGAAGGATCTGCTGGCATCTGAGAAACCAGCAAGCAAGTCATTTGAAGAGTTGAGCACACTGGTAAGAGACCACCTGAAGCCAGCGAGCAGCCTACACATGGCCAGATACAACTGCAGATGCTGTGTGGGCCAGAGCATACCCGACTTTGTGGCGGAACTTCGGAGGCTGGCTAGTTTATGTGAGTTCTCCAATGAACTAAGGAGAGAAGTACTGAGAGACTTTTTTATTGAAGGAATAGGCCACGCAGGCATATTCCGAAAGCTCATAGAGACCAAGAACTTGACCCTAGAGGCAGCAGCCCTGGTCGCACAGACATTCTTGGCAGGAGAAGAAGAAACGAGGTTGATCTAAACTGCGGGTACGACAACTAACGAAACATCGGAACAAGGGGTTCACAGTGTGAAACAAGCCGCTACCCCCACACACAGACAACGGCAGGAGAGCAGGCCCTCAACAGCAGGCAGTGGCACCAGAAGCCATCAAAATCAAGGGCCACATGAGGCCGTTCACACCTCATCAACCCACAATGCGAGCAATCAACTACAAACTGAGAGAAGCTCAAGAGAGATCAGCCAGACATAGCTCATTCTTCGGAAACAATGGGAGCGGTCTGTGCTGGAGATGTGGGAAGGCACTCTTCAAGGGGGTGTCGATTTCAGCATGCCGTTTGCAGAAACTGCAACTATACAGGGCATCTGGCCCGCATGTGCAGAAAAACAGCAGCTCGGCTGGTATACGAATTGGAAGGGTCAGAAAGTGGACTGTGGGGACAGTGCCCGGGACACCAAGGTACAGTGGGTCAACACGATCAATGGCCACTGTTCTTACAACAAGGCGCCTCCAATAATGATGAGGGTCCTACTCAATGGGGTACCCGTCAACATGGAACTGGACACAGGAGCGAGTCAATCTCTCATGAGCGTTCAACAATTTGAACAGCTGTGGCCGTACAAAAGCAACAGACCAAAACTCACAAGGGTCGACACCAAACTAAGGACCTATACCAAAGAAATCGTCCCAGTCCTTGGCAGCGTCATGCTCTCAGTCACACACAAAGGGACGGTGAACCGACTTCCCCTGTGGATTATCCCCGGAGATCTCCCAGCACTGTTGGGGAGAAGCTGGCTGGTAAAAGTAAATTGGAAATGGGATGATGTTCACGCCATGTCATCAGCGGAATGGACCTCCTGCTCAACAGTTCTAAGTCGATTTGAACATCTCTTTCAGCCAGGTGTGGGCACCTTCAAAGGGGCTAAAGTTAAAATCTACATCACACAGGATGCTAGACCGGTCCATCACAAGGCTAGAGCTGTGCCCTATGTGATGAGGGAAAAGATTGAACATAAACTGGACAGGCTTCTGCGGGAAGGCATTATCTCACCCATGGAATTTAGCGACTGGGGAAGTCCCATCGTCCCAGTTATGAAGCCTGATGGATCCGTACGAATCTGTGGGGATTACAAATCTACCATAAACAGAGTCTCCCTACAGGACCAATACCCGCAGCCCAGAATGGAGGACTTATTTGCCACATTGGCTGGAGGAAAACTTTTCTCGAAACTAGATCTCACATCTGCGAATATGACGCAAGAACTGACCGAAGAGTCTCAGTTACTCACCACCATCAACACACATCGAGGCCTTTTCATGTACAATCGATGACCATTTGGCATCAGGTCGGCAGCTGCTATATTCCAGCGCAACATAGAGAGTCTGCTCAAGTCCATCCCGGGGACGGTTGCGTTTCAAGACGACATACTTATCACGGGCAGGGACACCGACTTCCATCTCCGCAATTTTTAGGAAATACTAAAGCAGTTGGATCGGGTAGGCCGAAGGGTTAAGAAATCCAAGTGTCTGTTTCTCGTGCCCGAAGTTGAATTTTTGGGCAGAAAGATTGCCGCTGATGGAATTCGCCCAACAGAATCCAAAACCGAAGCAATTCGCCTGGCACCCAGGCCCCGGAATGTCTCGGAACTGCACGCCTTTCTCGGGCTACTCAATTACTTTCGGAACTTTATGCAGAACTTGAGCATGCTGCTGGAGCCTCTCCATGTGCTACTCAGAAAGGGGTGGAAGTGGTTTTGGGGGGACGCTCACAAACGCGCCTTCAATAAGCCACGCAACCTTCTAAAAAAGGGAAGGTGGCTCAACCGTGGCTATCAAGGGAAATCAGGGATAGTATTAAAGCCAAGGAAGTGGCATACAAATTGGCCAGAAATAGCAGTGAACCCGGGGACTGGGAGAAATTTAGAACTCAGCAGAGGAGGACAAAGGGTTTGATTAGGGCAGGGAAAATAGAGTACGAGAAGAAGCTTGCAGGGAACATTAAGACAGACTGCAAAAGTTTCTACAGATATGCAAAGAGAAAAAGGTTAGTAAAGACAAACGTAGGTCCCCTGCAGTCAGAATCAGGGGAAGACATAATGGGGAACAAAGAAATGGCAGACCAATTGAACAAGCACTTTGGTTCGGTATTCACTAAGGAGGACACAAACAACCTTCCGGATATAAAAGGGGTCAGAGGGTCGAGTAAGGAGGAGGAACTGAGGGAAATCCTTATTAGTCGGGAAATTGTGTTGGGGAAATTGATGGGATTGAAGGCCGATAAATCCCCAGGGCCTGATGGACTGTATCCCAGAGTACTTAAGGAGGTGGCCTTGGAAATAGCGGATGCATTGACAGTCATTTTCCAACATTCCATTGACTCTGGATCAGTTCCTATCGAGTGGAGGGTAGCCAATGTAACCCCACTTTTAAAAAAAGGAGGGAGAGAGAAAACAGGGAATTATAGACCGGTCAGCCTGACATCGGTAGTGGGTAAAATGATGGAAACAATTATTAAGGATGTCATAGCAGCACATTTGGAAAGAGGTGACATGATAGGTCCAAGTCAGCATGGATTTGTGAAAGGGAAATCATGCTTGACAAATCTTCTGGAATTTTTTGAGGATGTTTCCATTAGAGTGGACAAGGGAGAACCAGTTGATGTGGTATATTTGGACTTTCAGAAGGCTTTCGACAAGGTCCCACACAAGAAATTAATGTGCAAAGTTAAAGCACATGGGATTGGGGGTAGTGTGCTGACATGGATTGAGAACTGGTTGTCAGACAGGAAGCAAAGAGTAGGAGTAAATGGGTACTTTTCAGAATGGCAGGCGGTGACTAGTGGGGTACCGCAAGGTTCTGTGCTGGGGCCCCAGCTGTTTACATTGTACATTAATGATTTAGATGATGGAATTGAGTGTAATATCTCCAAGTTTGCAAATGACACTAAACTGGGTGACGGTGTGAGCTGCGAGGAGGATGCTATGAGGCTGCAGAGTGACTTGGATAGGTTAGGTGAGTGGGCAAATGCATGGCAGATGAAGTATAATGTGGATAAATGTGAGGTTATCCACTTTGGTGGTAAAAACAGAGAGACAGAATTATCTGAATGGTGACAGATTAGGAAAAGGGGAGGTGCAACGAGACCTGGGTGTCATGGTACATCAGTCATTGAAGGTTGGCATGCAGGTACAGCAGGCGGTTAAGAACGCAAATGGCATGTTGGCCTTCATAGCGAGGGGATTTGAGTACAGGAGCAGGGAGGTGTTGCTACAGTTGTACAGGGCCTTGGTGAGGCCACACCTGGAGTATTGTGTACAGTTTTGGTCTCCTAATTTGAGGAAGGACATTCTTGCTATTGAGGGAGTGCAGCGAAGGTTCACCAGACTGATTCCCGGGATGGCGGGACTGACCTATCAAGAAAGACTGGATCAACTGGGCTTGTATTCACTGGAGTTCAGAAGAATGAGAGGGGACCTCATAGAAACGTTTAAAATTCTGATGGGTTCAGACAGGTTAGATGCAGGAAAAATGTTCCCAATGTTGGGGAAGTCCAGAACCAGGGGTCACAGTCCAAGGATAAGGGGTAAGCCATTTAGGACCGAGATGAGGAGAAACTTCTTCACCCAGAGAGTGGTGAACCTGTGGAATTCTCTACCACAGAAAGTTGCCAATTCACTAAATATATTCAAAAGAAGTTAGATGATGTCCTTACTACTAGGGGGATCAAGGGGTATGGCGAGAAAGCAGGAATGGGGTACTGAAGTTGCATGTTCAGCCATGAACTCATTGAATGGCGGTGCAGGCTAGAAGGGCCGAATGGCCTACTCCTGCACCTATTTTCTATGTTTCTATGTTCCAACAGTGTTTTGGCTTTTTTTGATCCAGGTAAAAAGCTAGTTCTTACATGTGATGCGTCAGCGTACGGGGTTGGGTGCGTTTTACATCATGTCAATGGTGAGGGTAAATTACAACCCATTGCTTGTGCCTCCAGGTCACTTTCGCGGGCGGAGCGCGGGTACGGTATTGTGGAGAAGGAGGCGCTCGCGTGCGTGTATGGTGTCAAAAAGATGCACCAATACCTTTTCGGGGCCAAGTTCGCGTTAGAAACCGACCACAAGCCCCTCACGTCCCTGCTATCCGAGAGCAAGGAAATAAACGCCAACGCCTCGGCGAGCATTCATCGGTGGGCACTCATGCTGGCGTCTTACGATTACACAATAAGGCACAGACCAGGCACAGACAACTGTGCCGACGCTTTTAGCAGGCTACCCCTGGCGACCATGGAAGGGTCTGACAAACAGGACTGTGAGATAGTCATGGCAATCATGCCTTTGAGTCCACAGGTTCGCCCATGACGGCTCGCCAAGTCAGAGACTGGACGACCAGCGACCCCACGTTATCCTTTGTCAAAAGATGGGTCTTAACCGGTGACTGGGCAGAGGCTGGCGATGTCTGCCCCGAGGAGATCAAACCTTTCCATCGGCGCATGCATGAATTATCACTACAGGCAGACTGCCTGATGTGGGGCAGCCAAGTAGTTATGCCTCTGCGAGGCAGAGAGGCGTTTGTCCGGGAGCTCCACTGCGAGCACCCGGGGATTGTTCTCATGAAGGCCATAGCCAGATCCCACGTCTGGTGGCCTGGCATTGATGCGGACTTGGAGCTCTGCGTCTGACGGTGCACCATTTGTGCCCAACTCAGTAATGCCCCCGGGAGGCCCCCCTGAGCCCCTGGCCCTGGCCCATCAAACCGTGGTCGCGGGTGCACGTAGACTATGCGGGCCCATTCTTGGGCAAAATGTTCCTCGTAGTCATCGATGCATTTTAAAAGTGGATCGAATGCACCATTTTAAACTCGAGCACCACCTCCACCACTGTGGAGAGCCTTGGAACTATGTTTGCAATGCACGGCATTCCTGACATTTTGGTCAGTGATAATGGTCCATGCTTCACCAGCGCAGAATTCCAAGATTTTATAGTTGACCACGGCATAAATCACGTTAAAACGGCACCGTTCAAGCCAGCCTCCAATGGCCAGGAGGAGCGAGCATTGCAAATCATTAAACAAGGCATGCTTAAAATCCAAGCTCCCATGCTGCAGGGCCGCCTGTCGCGACTGCTGCTGGCATACAGATCTTGTCCGCATTCGTTGACTGGAGTTCCTCCCGCGCATCTATTGATGAAACGGACCTTGAAGACAAGGCTCTCGTTAATCCTCCCAGACATGCATGAAATCATTGAGGCAAAGCGCAGGAAGCGAACTGAGTACCATGTCCGAAATTCGAGGGGGAGGTGGAATGAGATAGGGGACAAAGTGTTTGTGCTAAACTATGGCAGGGGTCCCAAATGGCTTACAGGGACAGTAACAGGCAAGGAAGGAAACAGGCTACTGATGTTACAAATGGACAATGGCCAAACCTGCCGGAGGCATGTAGACCAAGTAAAAAGTAGATTCACCAACAACACTGCAGAACCAAAGGCAGACTACAATGTGGAACTCATACCACACCTGGTGGACAGACAGAGGGAACAACCTGAGGAAAGGACAATCTCAACAGACAGCCCAGGCGAGATACCAGCAATCACACCGAAAGAAAAACAGGCACCAAGGCAAACAACTGAACCACAGCTAAGACACTCCACGCGAGAGCATAGACCACCTGAGAGACTGAACCTATAAAGACAATAAGACCTTGGGGGAGGGTGATGTCATGTATCTCACACTACTGTACATAACTGTATCTTACCATGCTATACATGACTGTAACTCGATATGACCTGTAACCACAAGCATACCTTACCACCAGGGGTGCACTTGCAGGAGACACTGCATACCTGTTCCACACAGGTATATAAGGGCAGGTCTCAGGCAAGTGTGGCATTGAGAGCTGTGTAATAAAGGTGCAGGTCCTGAGTGACCTTGACTTCAGCATGTGCCTCGTCTGAGTCTGTACTGCAGGGACAGGACTTTACACGAGTCAAGAAGGCTTTGCTTTTGATTTCAAGGGTTCTGCTCAGACCACTTGCTCCCAGCCATGGGGGCTCTAGTTGCAGTCCCCCTCGGGCTCGAGTATGACAGAGAGATGGAGAGGAGGTAGCAAAGAAGAGGAAAAGCTTCTCAGAGGGAGGAGGGGCAAGAAGGCTTTCAGCCTTACCCATCTAGGATCTTCTGATACCTGCAGCACTTTTCCTACCTGCACTTAAGCCAGGAGCAGTTTATTAGGAGGCTCTACTTCACCAAGGAGGTGGCCACAAAACTCTGCCACCTCCTGGAACCAGACCTACAGCTTCACAGCAGTGCGACTGCAAGGTCACTGTCGCCTTCAATTTTTTTCGACACTGGATCCTTCCAGTTTGGAGCAGGAAACATAGCTAACATCTCCCAATTCGCCATCCATTGCTGCATCTGGGAGAAGGTGTTACATTCATAATAAATGGTCAGACTGAGTAATGTGTGTAATGAGCAAGTGTGACCTTAGCTCCTTTATTAAGGTTCCAGAGTGCAGGTACCTCGTGGGTGGCCTGCTTATATACTGTGCTCCCAAGGGATGCTGGGATCCCTTCGGACTCCAACAGGTAGGCCCTCTGGTGGTCAGGTGTGATGCAGGTTACAAGGGGTTAAATACATAACAGAAGGGACTTCATCGTCTTTTCTCTGAACAGAGGGAAGCAGGAGGAGGGCGCATGTGGCTAGCGCAGGATATCGGGCTTCCCTCGGTGCAGGACGCCATTGACTGCACACTCGTTGCTTTGCGGGCACTGCATATCAATCCCGAGATGTAACGCAACCACAAAGACTATCACTTGCTTAATTTGCAGTTGGTGTGCAACCACACCCGGCACATCATGATGGTGAATGCCCGGTTTCCTGGGAGCAATGATGATGCCTTCATCCTGCACCAATCCGGTTTGCAAGCAATCTACCAGCCTCCACCTCAAACCCGAGGGTGGCTGCTCGGAAGCAAGGGCTATCGTTTTATACCTGACTGAAGAATGCCCTCCACAATCTCACCACTCATGGCCAGCAATCATATAATGATAGCTGTGCTGCCATGAGGAACCTTATCGATCAGACCATTATGGTGCTAAAGGAATGGTTCCACTTCCTTGACCATTTGCAGGAGCCCTGCAGCACACGATTGGAGTGGGTGTCTCATTTTGTAGTGATCTGCTGCATCCTCCACAACCTGGCTAGCATGAGGGTGGAGTCCTTGCCGCCACGGGTTCCGCGACCACCTCAGGAGAAGGAAGAGGTGGAAGAGGAGGAGGAGGAAGAGGAGGAGGTAGGGAAGGAGGAGGAGGAAGAAGGAGGAAGAGAAAGGGAGGAGGCAGGCAGCAGACCCCTGTTTCGGACAACTGTCCATGAGCACCTCATCAGACTCCGGTTCCCCTGAAAGAAACCTCAGATCCCCATTGCTCACCACTTCCCCATCTTACCATCCCTCTGTCACGGAACAATACAGCAGCCACTTGGGCACAAAGCTGAAATGAGAGCCACCATAAAACAAACATTCCAAACATAATTTATCAATGAATCAATGCAAAACTACACACAACATCAACTAATCATGCTTGTGCATTCCCTTAGTGTCTGTTTTTCATGTTCCTTTGCCTATCTTAGTGCTCTTACACAGTGCTGCACCACAAGGCTGCTGACAGAACGACCTCGAGACCTAAAAGGCCATGCTATGGACTGCACCACCTCTGCATACGCAGCAGCAGTCCAGGCTGGTTGATTGACACTGGCGAGGGCACTACAGAGTGGCAGTGCTGGGAGTACAAATGATCTCAGCCTGAGAAAGGATAGCAGGTTGTGCTCCACTAAGGCACTGCCACTCTCTCAGGGCGGTGCCTCAGCATTCCTAGCTATCTGTTGGACCACAAATTGCTGGACTGCTCTTAGACCCTGCAAGCCCCTTTCGACACTCGTAAACACAGCCATGATGGTAGCATGCTGAGCCTGTGTGAGAGCAGTCTGAGCTTCCACTGCCACATTCAGATGTTGGGACTCTTCCACTTGTGCTGCAATGGAAGCTGTGACATTGCCCATCACACCCAGCAATACGATTGGGTCCACAAGTGGCCTAATGGAGTTGTCCATCACTTTCATCCTGGAAATCATGGGCTCCAAGTTCCACACAAAGCTCTGCACAATGTTGGAGCCGGACTCCTCCATGCTCCTCGTCATTGACAAGCATCTCTCTGGCAGGCCTGCCATTGCACCAAGCATTTCTGTGTGCATAGAAACATAGAAACATAGAAAATAGGTGCAGGAGTAGGCCAGTCGACCCTTTGAGCCTGCACCACCATTCAATATGATCATGGCTGATCATGCAACTTTAGTACCCCATTCCTGTTTTCTCTCCATACCTCTTGATCCCTTTAGCCGTAAGGGCCACATCTAACTCCCTTTTGAATATATCTAACGAACTGGCCTCAACAACTTTCTGTGATAGAGAATTCCACGGGTTCACAATTCTTTGAGTGAAGAAGTTTTTCCTCATAAATGGCTTACCCCTTATCCTTAGACTGTGACCCCTGGTTCTGGACTTCCCCAACATTGGGAACATTCTTCCTGCATCTAACCTGTCCAATCCTGTCAGAATTTTATATGTTTCTATGAGATCCCCTCTCATTCTTCTAAATTCCAGTGAATATAAGCCTAGTTGATCTAATCTTTCTTCATATGTCAGTCCTGCCACCCCAGGAATCAGTCTGGTGAATCTTCGCTGCACTCCCTCATGCCCATCACCCTTCTTCAGACGGCTGTTCCATTGAAGTCATCATCCGAACTTTGTGCCGCAGAACTCATGCGTGAACTTGCGCTCCAGGGAGCTGGGACCTGAGCTACCCTTTCACCCTGGCCTGGCTGCAGTCCACTCGGGCTTGGTGCCTCACCATGTGCAGATACCGCCTCTATCCTACCCCTAAAGTACACGCACTGCCATTTTCTGAGCTGGTGCCTGGGAGTATCAGATCGAGGGATGGTGCCTCTTCTTCTCCTTCATTCTCCTCCTCTACAACGTCGTGGACGGGCTGGTCTGGTGGCAGTCCTAGGATATCTGAAAGGACAAAGGCACAAGGGTCAGGCTTTTGTGAGAAGAGAGAGGGGGAGATAGATGTGCATGCTTACACAATTAGTAGCTTGTAAGTGAGAAGAGATTGTGCCATGAAGGGGAAGTGGGATGTGAGAAGAAGGATTAGCTATGAGGATACTGTCATTGGCAATGTTTTCAGCTTCACCGTTCGCCACGGCCTCAGTGACGGCCACTCCAATGATTTCCAGCTCTATCTCCTCCAGTTCAGTGAGGTTCTGAAGACGTGCTTCCCCTCCACCTGTTTGCTGCTGCTTACGTCTGTTATGTGCCACTTTGGCCTGAAAGTGAAAGGGAAGTACGACAGTGAGTGCGGTGCAATGTATTTGGGTGATGTGCCTCTCATGGTTGAATGGCTGGGTGCAAGGTGTGAGTCTTGCAGCAGTGGTAAGTGTGTGAGGTGAGGTGAAGCTATGATTGTGGGGTATGAGTTGTGATTGCTAGAGATTGTTGGTAGGTGAGCGATTGGAGCATGGTGTATTGAACAGTTTGTGAGGCTAGTGGTGCAGTTGATGAGAGATGGCATTTGAGGATGCATTCACTTACCTTGACCACTCGTGTGAAGTCATTAAACTTATTGTGGCGCTGGATCCATATCCTGGGAGCAACACATGTGGCACTGACTGCTTCAGCTATCTCCACCCACTGCTTTTTGGTGTGCTCCCTGGCCCTGGACAGCCTCCTGCCCCCCTATGGGTAGAGGACCTGTCTTCTTCTGTGCACCCCAGGACCAAGGCCTACAGTGCTGCATCTGAGAACCTCCTTGCACTTTCTCTTCCCTGATGAGCCATGAGTGACAATGAGGTGCTTCTGCATCAAAGCACCAACCTGTTAAGTCGTGCAGAGAGTGTAGCAGGCTATACCCGATATTGACCCCCGTCTTGAGCGATAAGCCAACCAGCTGCATGTTGTGCGCTGAGATCAGCGCTCCAATCATTATAACGTGCACATACCATGAATTTTGCATGCTGCCTGCAGCACTTTGAACGGGCGTGGGCAGATTACCCTTCGTGCTCCCCGAGCCCGTTTTTGGGCCGAATCGAATTTCACACCTGTTGCCTGGTCATTTACCTCATTGCTGTTTGTTAGACTTTGCTGTTTGCAAATTGGCTGCCACGTTTCCTTTCAAAACAAAATTTGGTACACTTCAGAAATATTTATTGGCTGTGAAGTGCTTTGGGATGTCCTGAGATCATGAAAGGGGCTACATAAATACATGTTGTTTCTTTCTATTATGACATCCTGCACTAGTTCTCCTTATTATTGTACTGTGGGTTTAGGGGTTCATGGACCGTATCTTGCATTGTGTTAATAACTACCTTACAGGAATTACTTGCATACAGAGGCTTGAAAACGCTTTCTCCACTTTAACAGGGCGCTATCAACTGATCTATTATATCAGCTCTCTGTTGACATCTGGGAGGCAACCTTCAAATATTAGCTTGACCGTATGCACTCAATCTTGTTTCAGGAGAAACCTTGCCGTGTAAGGCAGGGCCCCGAGGGAGCATAGCTGACATTAGAAAGCTGACCCCATACGAGGAGCAGGGCACAGAACTGGCCATGGGAGATTGGTAAGATTGGCACGACTGTGCAGGCTGAAGCTTAGTGGATGCAGACCTACACTTTCACACTGGCATCCTAGTTAAGCAGCAGTTAGCCAGCAGATTCTTCACCCGTTAGTATCTCTTTAATCGATACTCACCCATTCTTAGGCGTTGCTATTTATAAAATAGCATCTATTGTGATACCATTAACATTGAAAATACCCATCACAGCACCACCCACAGGGGTAACTGGTATTGCACATACTTATATTGGCCCTGAAATTGCGGTCGGAGGCTTCCGCAGGCGAATGCCTCCGACCACAGAAATATTTACGCATGTACCTGGTGGTCCCAGAGGAATGAACACTTGTGCTACGAGGCCTCAATGCGCAGCCCAGCACCGAGGCCCCCCATTCCAGGAGCATATGTGCATCCTGGGATCACGTGAGCTGGACCAACCAAAGAAAATGGTGTATCCACATTCACAGTAATGCTGAGTTCCATTTGTACGGGGATCACCATTTCTATGAATGGGGATACCCGCAAAACACATAAACATTTAAAATAAATAAGAAAAACACTTCACATATTTAAAATTAATAGAAATTAAATATTTTCGACAAAAAAAACATTTTTGTTTTTTTTATATGTTTTAATAGGGGTAAAAATAAACTTATTTTAATGGACAGGATTTTTAATATAAAAATTATTTATAACATTTTATTTTTCTATCTTTTAAAACTCTTACGCTGGTAAAAGCAGGCTTTTACCAGGCGTAAGAGTTTGAAGGACATTTACTGGGCAAGAGTTGAGCAAATAGCCAAAATCTCCGCCTATGAAGCCTCTTCTCCCGGGGATGCGTTGGAACTGTAAAAATACATTTTGACAAATTGTAAATGTTGGAGTTCAGCGCATGCACTTTGCGCACCTAAACCCAGAACTTGCGGGGCCTCTTCGGGCGCAAGCACACATCATACGCACCTAGAGAGGCCGCAATTTCAGGGCTAATAAGTTCAAGGAAACACATACTCCATGCACCATATTTAATATTTGAAAGATAGATGGGTTAATGCCTTTGTTAAAATAGCAGACAGAGGAGTATTATTGGAATGCATGTCACAGTAATTACTAGGTTTATATGACTTAACGTTGTTTAATATCAATGGTTATATACTTTAACTTAACTACAAAAACTAGATTCTGTCCTGCTATGTTATCACACTTAGGATTGTGTTCCAGTAACTCTGAGAGTTGGATTTTACTGTTATGCTTATGAGGATTTGGTTGATAATTTTATTGTCATAGCATGTTGTTAACTAAGTATCATGTCAAGCCTTTGATGTAAGTAAGGATTAGCTGGTGACTCTTTACCATGAGGCAGTTCTAATTCCTCTTTTTGGGTATTTGAGATCTTTTTTGTCGGGTTACCTTAGGAGTCAAGTTGGGCTGGATTTTCGAGGGGTTTCCGACCAGTTTAGCGCCTGGGCGGAGTGAAAAAACGACATTTTTTGGCGCTAAACGAGGCATACAACATTTTGCGCCCAGGCAGAACTTTCGGCAATGGTTTTGCAGTGGCGCTAAAACTTAGCACCCGCCCGATGTTTTCGATGTTTGGATGACGTCAATCGTCGTGCAAGGCTGCGCTAGCTCCTCAGGCGGAACTTTCGAGCGTATTGCCCGATTTAGCGTCCGCCCGGGAATCTGCCAGCAAAAGCAGTCTCACACAGGTTGGACCCGGGACGCCCCCGGTGCTAACGGCGCCATCTTGAAGATGGAGCAAAAGTTGAGTGCATAAAAGGATTGGTAGAAGAAGGCTGCGTTTTTCATAGTGAAGTTTTACGGGAGTTTATAGTTTGTTTTAAAGAACATTTAAGGACATTTTAAAAGATGGACTATACTAAGTCAGTGATTATTCCTTGCTGCTATATTTATATAGCGTCGAGCTGCAAGAAGGCTTATTGATGATCATTTTGAATGTAATCAAAGAGGTCACAGACCTCTCGGGGGGAGGCCTTACCCCCAACGAGTTTACAGGGAACAGTGCTTATACATGCAGCTCTCTGAGGCACAGTACGTTAGAAGGCTGCATTTCCGAAAAGAAGTGCTGACAGAGATATGCCAGCTCATAAAGGCAGACATATAGCCTACCAGCGACAACAGGACTGCACTGCCTGTCGAGGTGAAGGTGACTGAAGCATTTGCCTTCTATGCCTCTGTTATGTATTAATGCTTGGGGTTCACCAGACTGTATGCATGTGGCATGGGTGCTTGGTCACCTGTATATAAGCTGCGTGTCTTTGTCAAGCTAGCACTCTTGGCCTGGAATAAAGATGGATCAGATTGCACCTGAGTGTGTTTACAGTAACCAGACTCTTGAGTCAATACAATTGGCAACGAGGTACTTTAAGAACCTTCTCATGCACAATGGGCACTGTTGGAATCCTGGAGAGATTCATGGAGGGTGAGGATTGGACGGATTTTGTCGACTGCCTGGATCAGTATTTTGTGGCCAATGGCATGGAGGCAGAGGCCTACGCAGTTAAGCGCAGGGCAGTTCTCCTCACCGTTTGTGGTCCGAAAATTTACGGCCTCATGAGGAATCTTCTCTCGCCTGTACGCCCGGCGGAAAAAGGGTACGAGGAATTGTGTTCATTGGTGGGTAACCATCTGAAGCCAAAAGAGGAGATCATCATATCACGCTACCGTTTCTACACGCATGTTCGTGCTGAGGGCCAGGACGTGTCGGGATTTGTCACTGACTTGTGACGTCTTGCTTAGCCGTGTAAGTTCGGGAACATGCTGGAAGACATGCTGCGTAATGTCTTCTTGATAGGCATCAGTCATGATGCGATCCTCAGGAAGCTGTTGGCTGCAGAGATGCTGGATTTGAAAAAGGCCATCGCGACTGCCCAGGCATGCATGACGACGGATTATAATTTGAGGCAGATATCATCGCCGAGTCGGAGTTCCACAGCATGTACTATAAACAAGATGGCGTCATTTTCGGGCAGAGCTGCTTACGTGAAACCTGCCGCTGCTCAGAGCCCGACAACTGGTTCGAACCAGATTTCACCCTGTTGGCGTTGTGGGGGCAATCGTCGGCCTCATCATTGTCGGTTTAGACAGTACTCATGCAATGGATGTTCGAAAGTGGGGCATCGTCACAGGACGTGTCCACAACAGAGCAAGCGTGGTGCGGCTCACCATGTGGTTGTTGAGGACCAGTTCAGTGATGGCCTGGATACGCAAGCTGAGGAGGAAGTGAATGGACTGTATTCATTCCTGAACAAGAGCCAGCCGATAGTTGTTAATGTGAAGCTGAATGGCATGCCTGTATCAATGGAGCTGGACACGGGTGTGAGCCAGTCGATAATGAGCCAAAGAACATTCGACAAGCTGTGGAACACTAAGGTTGTGAAACCGAAGCTGAGTCCAGTCAATGCCAGGTTGCATACTTACACTAAGGAACTCATACTGGTGCTCTGCAGTGCAGCAATTGAGGTGTCATATGACAGTGTGGTTCACGAGCTACCATTATCAATCGTCCCAGGTAATGGTCCAATGCTGTTCGGCAGGACTTGGCTCGAGAAAATCAAGCTGAACTTGAATGATGTCAAGATGTTGTCCTCGGTGGATGATACTTTGTGTGCTCAAGTATTGAAAAAGTTTCCGTCTTTGTTTGAACCGGGCATTGGCAATTTTACGGGAGCCAAGGTACAGATTCACCTGGACTCTAATACAAGGCCTGTCTATCACAAAGCTCGGTCTGTTCTGTACATGATGAGGGAGAAGGTTGAAATTGAGCTTGACAGACTCCAGCGAGTTTAACGAGTGGGCTAGTTCCATTGTTCCTGTGTTGAAGAGTGATGGTACTGTTAGGATTTGTGGAGACTACAAGGTTACGATGAACCGATTTTCAAAACAGGATCAGTATCCATTACCGAGGGCTGATGATCTGTTCGCCATGCTAGCTGGTGGAAAGTTGTTCATGAAACTGGATCTGACGTCGGCCTATATGACACAGGAGCTTGTCGACACTTCATAGAAACTCGCCTGCATCAACACCCATAAAGGACTGTTCGTCTACAACAGGTGTCCTTATGGGATTCGTTCGGCTGCAGCCATATTTCAGAGGAATATGGAGAGTTTACTGAAGTCTGTTCCTAGAATTGTCATGTTTCAAGATGACATTCTGGTCACAGGTCGCGACACTGCTGAATATCTGAACAATCTTGAAGAAGGCCTACAGCTTCTGGACAAAGTGGGACTCAGGCTGAAACGCTCGAAGTTTGTATTCATGATACGTAAAGTCGAATTCCTCGGGAGGAAAATTGCTGCTGATGGCATCAGGCCCACTGATTCGAAAACCGAGGCCATCAAAAATGCACCCAAGCCTCAGAATGTGATGGAGCTCCATTCATTCCTTGGGCTACTCAACTACTTTAGTAATTTCTTAGCCAGATTGAGTACTTTACTAGAGCCACTGCATGTGTTACTAAGAAAAGGCGACAATGGGTCTGGGGTGCATCTCAAGATAGAGCCTTGGAGACAGCCAAGAATCTGCTATGTTCAAACAAGTTGCTTGTTCATTATGATCCATGTAAACGTCTTGTATTGGCATGTGGTGCTTCATCATAAGGGGTTGGCTGCATACTCCAACGAGCAAATGAATCGGGCAAGCTATAACCTGTTGCGTATGCTTCGAGAAGTCTGTCTAAAGTAGAAAGACCCGACAGTATGGTAGAGAAAGAAGCTTTGGCCTATGTGTATTGGGTAAAAAAAAATGCACCAGTACCTGTTTGGTCTTCGTTTTGAACTAGAAACAAATCACTAGCCACTCATTTCATTGTTTGCGGAAAACAAAGGTATTAATACCAATGCATCGTCCCGTATTCAAAGGTGGGTGCTGACATTGTCTGCCTATGATTACGTCATCTGTCATTGACCTGGTACTGAGAATTGTGCCGATGCACTGCGTGCATCAGTGGCCATCCAAACCATGGTCGAAGATCCACATTGATTTTGTGGGCCCGTTCCTAGGAAAGATGTTTTTTGTCGTAGTGGATGCATATTCTAAGTGGATAGTGTGTTATTATGTCATCCAGCATGTCTACAGCTACCATTGAAAGCCTTCGTATCATGTTTGCTACTCATGGTTTGCTGTGAGTGACAATGGATCTTGCTTCACAAGTCTTGAGTTCCAGAAGTTCATGAAACTCAATGGCATCAGACATGTGAAATCAGCTCCATTCAAGCCTGCTTCTAATGGTCCAGCAGAGCATGACGTTCAGACGATCAAGCAAAGTATGAAACGTGTATCTCAGGGTTCACTGCAGAGACGGTTGTCATGTATATTGCTCAATTACAGGTCAAGAACTCATACGCTTACTGGGGTTCCTCCTGCTGAACCACTGATGAAGAGAACTCTCAAGACCAGGCTTTCTCTTGTTCATCCTGATTTGAATGATCGTGTTGAAAACAGACGTCAAAGTCAGCAATGGTGTCATGATCGTGTTGCCGTGTCACGCGACATCTCGGTCAACGATCCGGTTTATGTACTGAACTATGGTCAAGGTCCAAAGTGGATCATTGGCAATATTACAGCCAAGGAGGATAACAGAGTGTATATTGTCATGCTCAAGAATGGGCAAACATGCAGGAAACACCTAGACCAGGTTAAACTGTGGTACACGGATGAACTGGAACTGAGTGAGAAAGATGCAGTCAGTGACCAACCAACCATTGTTCATCGTCAGAGGACTCTGCTGACATTACTGACTCTGAATCTTCAGTCTCTGATGTGGTCATAACCACTCCCATCAGATCGGCTACTCAGCCCTCAGTCTCCATGGACTCAGAACACTCGCCCAAAGTTCAACTGAGACGATCAACTCGTGAGAGGAAAGCCGCAGACCATCTTAATTTGTAAAAAGACTGTTGTTAAGATTTTAAAAGGGGGATGCTGTTTTGTATTAATGCTTGGGGGGGTCACTAGACACCAGGGGGCGCCGCAGTCGGAGGTCATTGGGCTGCATGCATGTGGCATGTATGCTTGGTCACCTGTATATAAGCTGTAGGTTTTGGATGATTTGCTGGCTTCCCCAAGGTTCAGGGTGCCATTGACTGTACGCACATCGCCCTGCGAGCACCTTTACTCAATCCAGAGGTTTACCGAAACCAAAAGGGATTCCACTCCATGAACGTACAGATCATCTGCGATCATACCCAGCGCATCATGGCAGTCAATGCACAATATCCAGGGAGCGTCCATGATGCTTTCATCTTGCATGAGAGCACTGTCTCAGGCGTTAACCACAAGGCCAGAGCTGGATGTTGGGGAACAAAGGTTACGGCCTCGCCACCTGGCTCATGACCCCCCTCTGGAACCCTCAGACAGAAGCTGAGCATCGTTTTAATGAGTCATGCAGCCTCACACACCATCGTCAAACAGACAATTGGAATGCTCAAGCACTGCTTCCGATGCCTGGACCACTCTGGAGGCAGCCTGCAATACTCCCTGCTCTCGAAGTTCATTGTGGTGTGCTGCATGCTACACAACTTAGCCTTCACAAGGGGATAGGATTTGCCACTGGGGATTGCAGGAGCACCTCAGGGGAGAGGGGAGGAGGAGGAGCCTGGTCAGGAACCCATGCCACCACCACACCACCACAGACACAGGGGAGGCCTCATGGAGCTTTCGCTGCTGCAAAAGCCTTACGTCAGCAGTTCATAATTCAATGCTTCGCTTGAAGAGTGAACAGTACGTTTGACCGTTGTCTGGCCACTCTATCCCCCCATGTTGACTATTCCCCCTCTTATTCTGCAGTTGAGACACTACGCAGGAATGGTTCAGGTGAACAAAAGAATTTATGAAACATTGTAAGCTTTGTAAACGTAATTGTGAAATTTAAATAAAATGTATTAAACATTGTGAACTTGAACAGAAGTGGGAAATTTTAAAACGTAAAAAAAAATAACAACAAAACAACAACCCCAACTGTCTTTTTCCACCGGCTCTAGCCCCCCTTCACCCTTATCTCCCTCCCTCGTCTACACAAAGTGGCACCAAGGGTTCGTGCAGCAAGGCAGTCAGAGTCCTGCTGTATTGGGGGAGAGACATTGGAGACACCATGTGGGGATGAACTGGAGAAGCTCGGGGTATGGAAGGCCCGGCTTCTGACTGGCGAGCCTCTTGCTCGGTGTCGCCAGTCACAGGTGGTGTGGGTCTGGGTGTGACACTGGGCGTGGGCATGTCAGTAACATGTGGGCATTGACGGCCTCACGGGTTTTGCGGCTCGCATTGACAATCTGCGACCCTACATCTGTGATGGTCGCAGTGGAGCGTCTCGATGCTCGCGGGAATCCTACCCAGGACCTCGAGGAGCTGTCGGGTGAGCTGGACGCTCTCCCTGGACAGTGACACCATGTCCAGTTCCATGTCTGCCTGTCTGTCAGCTGACCGACTTTGCCGGCTCACCCTCCGGAGAGATGGCATGTGGAATTCGACCCCAGAACTGGTTGCTGCATGCCATTAATCCCAGGAGCCTCAGAGATCTCAAAGCCCGGGAACGTTTGATTGTCCGCGGACAAGGTGTTTGCCAGTGGCAAAAGAGGTGCCGAATGCACCTGCCCCCACACCCCCTCCACCCCGGTGTAGGCTGCTCCATCAGCACCTCTTCCTCAAATTCCTCCTCCTCCTCCCCACATAACGGCCTGAGGTGGAGATTTGCTGTGAGGGATTCAGCATCTGCGACTCTTCAGCTGGAAGTAGAAAGCAACAGATGAGTGGTTAGCAGCAGGGGAGGGGGCAGAGTGACATGAGGAAGGTCACATAGCACAGGCTCATTTTAAGGACTGCCGCTACTCCATTATATGCTGTCCAGAGACACTGCATCACGTTGCCCCAACCCAGCCCATGAAGTGTGCAGGACTTACCGTCAGTATCCAAGAGGGGGTCAGCACCACCACAGGCAGTTACCCAACCTGAGACCCCGATGAGACCTGCCACTTGCTCCTCCAGGTCTGTGAGTGGCAGGATCGGAGGCGGACCGCTGCTGCTCCCAGCGGTTGTGGGACTTCTTACCTGCAAAAATGAAAGTGGGAATGGTTACCAGAGGGTCCATCTGCTCTTGTGGCACACACAGATAGCCACCAAAGCACTTATACCATACTGTGTGAATGTAATACAGTCCTCTGTTTAATGGCCTTGGAAGTTGCACGTGGTTCATCAGGAGGTCATCGAAGTGCAGAAACATTTTTGAGATCTCAGAAAGCAATCTTAATAATGTGTAAAGATCATTCACGGCAAATAGGGTGCCACACTAAGCCTATCTGTGTGTCATGCATTTTAGGAGGCAACCCACAGAGGGCTCAGAGATAGCAACAGCATGAGAACAAATAGTGTCGCAGATTTATAATTTAAGTAATGAAGGAGTGCATCAATAAACATTGTACTCGCTCTAACCACCCTCGAATGATCATTGAATTTCTTCCGGCACTGTGTTGAAATCCTTTGCACAGCGTCAGAGGCAAAGACCTCCTGTGCTATTTGGCTCCAGAATTTTTAAAATACTGATGAGAGGGGTCGAGATCTACCCTCCTGTTTAATTCAGGCCATCTGCGTTCAACTGCCCCCACTAGCACCTCGTTCGCTTCTCACTCGCTGCCTGCTGACCTCTTCCTCCTTTGTGGGAATCAAAAAGTTAAATGTTTGATTCAGCCCTGGGTGTACTGCACATGCGAACGGCTGCGCCCTGCATTAGCGTTTGCGATCGGACAGCAGACCAGAAACGTGGGGAAAAAAAATTTGCACACGCGCAGAACGGCCGATTTTTATAATGCTTGGAACTTGTGGCTCCGGTGCACAAATTCTGTCGTGCAACGCCAGAGTAAGCACTAACGCCCGTCGTGAACTTTCATTTGATGAAAGTTGCGCGCTCTGGCGCTAACGCTAACCCGGCGCTAAAAATGTTTTTTCGCTGCGATTAGTTAAAACTCAGAAATCCAGCCCACGAATTCCAATTTAACTTAAAGCTTTATTGTATTCATTCATGGGATGTGGGTGTTTCTGGCAAGGCCAGCATTTATTGCCCATTCCTAATTGCCTTCTTGAACTGTTGCTGTCTGTGAGGTGAAGGTACTCCCACAATGCTTACATAGGATTACATAGGATATACTGTACTGAAACAGGCCATTCGGCCCAACCATGGTCCACTCCATACCGGCGTTGATGCTCCACTCGAGCCTCCTCCTGTCTTTCCTCATCTATATCAATCAGCGTAACACTGAATATTCCCTTCTCCCTCATATGCTTGTCCAGCCTCCCCTTAAATGCATCTATACTATTTACTTCAACCACTCCCTGTGGTATCGAGTTCCACATTCTCACCACCCTTTGGAAGTTTCTTCTGAATTCCCTATTGGATTACTTGGTGACTATCTTATATTGATGGCCTCTAGTTATGCTCTTCCCCACAAGTGGAAACATTCTCTCTGTGTCCATTCTATCAAAACCTTTCATAATTTTAAAGACCTCTATTAGGTCACTCCTCAGCCTTCTTTTTTCAAGCGAAAAGAGACCCAGCCTGTTCATCCTTTCCTGATATGTATACCCTCGCATTTCTGGTATCATCCTTGTAAATCTTCTCTGCACTCTCTCCAGTGCCTCTATATCCTTTTTATAATATGGCGACAGAATTGCATGCAGTACTCTAAGTGTGGTCTAACTAAGGTTTGATACAGAATTCAGAAGAAACATCCCTACTTTTCCATTCTATCCCTCTAGAAATAAATCCTAGTGCTTGGTTTGCTTTTTTATGGCCTTGCTAACCTGTGGCGCAACTTTTAGTGATTGGTGTATTTATACTCCGAGATCCCTTTGTTCCTCTACCCCACTTCGACTCGCACCCTCCAAGTAATAAGTGACCATCCTACCAAAATATACTACCTCCTATTTATCTGTGTTGAACTTCATTTGCCAATTATTTGCTCATTCTGAAAGTTTATTAGTGTCCTCCTGTAACTTGTTGCAGTCCTCCTCAGTATTGACTATTCCCCCAATGTGGTATCACCGCAAATTAAAAAATTGTATTTTTGATTCCAAAGTCGAAATCATTAATGTAAATTGTGAACAGCAGTGGTCTCAGCACTGATCCTTGTGGAACACCACTACCCACCTTCTGCCACTGTGAATAGCTACCCTTTACCCCTACTCTCTGCTTTCTGTGTTGAAGCCAGCTTGCAATCCATTACCATTGTATACTCTCTCAATCAAATAATTCAATACGGTGCTGTTAGGATGGGAGTTCCAGGATTTTGACCTAACGACGATGAAGGAACAGCAATTTGTTTGCAAGTCAGGGTGGTGTGTGATTTGGAAGGGAACTTGGAGATGGTGGAGTCCTCATGTGCCTGTTGCCCTTGTCCTTCTAGGTGGTAGAGGTCGCGGGTTTGGGAGGTGCTGTCGAAGAAGCCTTGGCGAGTTGCTGCAGTGCGACTTGTGTATGGGATACACTGTAGCCACTTTGCGCTGGTGGTGGAGGGAGTGAATGTTTAAGGTGTTGGATGGTGGCCAAACAAATGGGCTGCTTTGTCCTGGATGATATCGAGTTTCTTGAGTGTTGTTGGAGCTGCACTCATCCAGGCATGTGGATTATATTCTATCACACTCCTGACTTGTGCCTTGTAGATGGTGGAAAGATCTTGGGAAGTCAGGAGATGAGTCACTTGCCGCAGAATACCTAACCTCTGACCTGGTCCTGTAGCCACAGTATTCATGTGGCTGGTCCAGTTAAGTTTCTGGTAAATGGTTACCCCTAGGGTGTTGATGGTGGGGGATTCGGCAATGGTAATCCAGTTGAATGTCAAGGAGAGGTGGCTAGATGGTCTCTTGTTGGAAATGGTCATTGCCTGGTACGTGTGTGGCATGAATGTTACTTGCCATTTAGCAGCCCAAGGCTGAATGTTGTCCAGGTCTTGCTGCATGGGCTGCTTTATTATCTGAGGAGTTGCGAATGGAACTGAACACTGTGCAATCATCAGTGAATATCCCCACTTCTGACCTTAGAGAAGGTCATTGGTGAAGCTGCTGAAGATCGTTGGGCCTAGGACACTGCTCTGAGGAACTCCTGCAGTGATGTCCTGGAACTGAGATGATTGGCCTCCAACCACCATAACCATCTTCCTTTGTGCTAGGTATGCCTCCAGCCAGTGGAGAGATGCCCCCGGTTCCCATTGACTTCAGTATTACCAGGGCTCCTTGATGCCACACTCAGTCAAATGCTGCCTTGATGTGAAGGGCAGTCACTCTCACCTCACCTCTAGAATTCAGCTCTTTTGTCCATGTTTGTCCAGGGCTGTAATGAGGTCTGGAGCTGAGTGGTCCTGGCTGAATCCAAACTGAGGATTGGTGAGCAGGTTATTAGTGAGTAATTCCTGCTTAATAGCACTGTCAATGTCACCTTAGAACAAAAGAACATAAGAAATAGGAGCAGGATTAGGCCATTTGACCTCTCGAGCCTGCCCCGCCATTCAATAAGATCATGGCAGATCTGATCTTGGTTTCAACTCCACTTCCCTGCCCGCTCCCCATAACCCTTGATGCCTTTATCGTTCAAAAATCTATCTATCTCCACCTTAAATATATTCAATGACCCAGCCTCCACTGCTCTCTGGGGTAGTGAATTCCAAAGATTTACAACCCTCTGAGAGAAGAAATTCCTCCTCATTTCAGTTTTAAAATGGCAACCCCTTATTTTGAAACAATGGACCCTAGTTCTAGATTCCCCCATGAGGGGAAACATCCTCTCTGCATCTACCCTGTCAAGCCCCATCAGAATCTTATATGTTTCAATAAGATCACCTCTCATTCTTCTAAATTCCAATGAGTATAGGCCCAACCTGCTCAACCTTTCTTCATAAGACAACTCCTTCATCTCAGGAATTAACCTAATGAACCTTCTCTGAACTGCCTCCAATGAAAGTATATCCCTCCTTAAATAAGGAGACCAAAACTGTATGCAGTACTCCAAGTGTGGTCTCACTAATACCCTGTACATTTGTAGCAGGATTTCCCTACTTTTATACTCCATTTCCCTTGCAATAAAGGCCCACATTCCATTTACCTTCCTTCCATTGCTGTACCTGCATGCTAACTTTTTGTGTTTCATGTACAAGGACCCCCAGATCCCGCTGTACCACAGCATTTTGGAATCTCTCCTCATTTAAATAATGGCCTGGAAATCCCGGCCTTCCCGGGTCTGTACGGAGTGTGTACGAAACCAGGAAGGCACCGCAAAAGCCGTTTTTCAGCACACAATGCGCATGCGTTGAAAACTGTCTTTTCCTTCTGTCAGGCTGGAGTTTGACAGATCCAACGCATCACCACATCCAGGACATTCGCATGGCCATGATTGCGGCATTTACCCATATCTTGCCCAGCAAATATCCTGAAAACTCTTGTGCCTGATAAAAGCAGGTGCACAGCCTACTTTTACAGGCATAAGAGTTTAAAACATACAAAAACATAATAAAATAACATTTTAAAAAACACATTTTATTGTTAAAAACCCTGCCCACTATGGTAAGTTTATTTTAAACCATAATTTAAAATTAAAAAAAAAAATTGGAAACATTTTTTTTCTAAGACAATTATTAACTTTAATTTCAATTAATTTTAATTATGTGAGCTGTGTTTTTTATTTTTTATTATGGTGTTTAGTGTTTTTTTTCTTATTGCTATTAATGAGAATGCTGTAGAATACTGTACCTGATTAGTTGTGTGGTCACATATGACTGCACCTTCTGCGTCCAAACCTGGAGGACGGGAACACACGTCACAGCACGGGAAGCAAAGGCCTCCCAACTGGAATCGCAGGTTCCTCCGGGACCACCAGGTAAATTTGTAAAAATTCTCCAGCTGGAGGCGTTCGTCCGAAAGAAGCCTCCGATCGGAATTTCAGGGCCATTATTTAATTTTTAAATTTTTCCTACCAAAGTGGATAACCTCACATTTACCCACATTATACTCCATCTGCCAAATATTTGTCCACTCACTTAGCCGATCTATATCCCTTTGCAGATTTTTTGCGTCCTCCTAACAGCTTGCTTTCCCACCTATCTTGAGTATCATCATTAAATGTGGCTACATTACACTCTGTCCCTTCATCCAAGTCTTTAACATAGATTGTAAATAGTTGAGGCCCCATCACTGATCACTGTGGCATGTGGCACACCACTAGTGAGAGTTTGCCAATCCATTTATTCTGATTCTCTGTTTTCTGTTAGTTAGCCAATCCTCTATCCATGCTAATATATCACCCCTACCCCGTTGTCATGTATGTACTGTTGGGATCACTAGCCACTAGATGGTGTCACTGTTGGAGACCATTGGGCTGCACGCACGTGTGTGCAGCCCAAATATAAAAGGCCAGCCATTTTGTATATTAGTCACTTTGGGCCTTAATAAAGCAGAGCCAAGGTCATACCTCTTGGAGTTAAACAGTACTCGTCTAAGAGTTATTGCATACACAACATTTGGCGACGAGGCAACAAGAATCTTTGCATGCAAAAATGAGCACAATTGGATTTTTAGAGCGATTCATGGAAGGAGAAGATTGGACAGACTTTGTGAGATGTTTGAGCCAGTTCTTAGTGGCCAACAAAATGGAGGCGGTCGGCGATGCTGATTGGCGCCCGGTGCTTTTCCTCACGGTTTGTGGTCCAAAAATTTACAGTCTGATAAAGAATCTACTCCTGCCTGTGAGTCCAACAGAGAAGACGTATGAAGAATTTTGTACACTGGTAGAGGACCACCTTAAGCCAGACGAAGGCATCATCATCTCGAGATACAGATTTTACACGCACGTTTGCTCAGAGGGCCAGAATGCGACGGAATTCGTTGCCAACCTGAGACGTCTAGCGGGACCTTGTAAGTTCAAGGCTGTGTTGGCAGACATGCTACTGGACTTCTTTGTAGTCGGCATTAACCACGAGGTGATCCTGCGTAAACTACTGCCGGTGGAGACATTGGACTTGAACAGGGCCATCATGGTCGCTCAGTCATGCATGACGACGGATAGAAGTCTAAAGCAGATATCAGTGAAAAATCGAAACTCGGCAAGTACTGTAAATATGATTGATTCGGCGTTCATCAGAGCGGCACATGACAGGGCCCACCTGACTGCGTACGTGAAACCTGTGGCTGCCCAAAGTCCGCCAGCGGGAATGCATCCGATTTCTCTGTGTTGGCATTGTGGGGAAAGTCACCGACACCAGCAGTGCCGATTTAAGCAATATAGTTGCAAAAGCTGTCTGAGAGTGGGGCATCTCCAGCGCAAGTGTTCGCAGATGAGTAAGCGTGCTGCGACGCACCACGTGGAGGATGATGGTCAGACTAGTGCGGATCCGGATACGCAATCCAAGATATCAGAGGAGGAAGTGTATGGACTGTACTCGTTTGTAACTAAGAGCAAACTGATAATGACCAACGTGAAATTTAACGGGGTGCCGGTATCGATGGAACTGGACATGGGGGTGAGTCAATAGATAATGAGCCAGAGGGCATTCGACATGCTGTGGGATACTAAGGCTGTGAGACCCAGGCTGAGTCGAGTCAATGCCAAGTTGTGCATGTACTCCAAAGAACTCATAACGGTGATTGGCAGTGCCCCAATTAAAGTGTCGTATGACGGTGTGGTTCACGAGTTACCACTATGGATTGTCCCAGGCAATGGCCCAACGCTTTTCAGAAGGAACTGGCTTGAAAAAAATCAGATGCGATTGGAACGACATCAAGGCGTTGTCATCGGAGAAAGATACATGTGCCCAAGTACTGAGCAAGTTCCCCTTGCTGTTTGAACTAGGCATCGGCAACTTCACGGGAGCCAAGGTGTAGATCCACGTGGACTCGGATGCAAGACCCCTCCATCATAAAGCTCGGGCAGTTCGGTATATGATGAGGGAGAAGGTCAAAATCGAACTGGACAGACTCCAGCGTGAAGAGATCATATCACCGGTTGAATTTAATGAATGGGCCAGCCCCACTGTTCCTGTGCTGAAGAGTGATGGCACAGTCAGAATCTGTGGAGGCTACAAGGCTACGATCAACAGGGTTTCGAAACAGGATCAGTATCCGTTGCCGAAGGCTGATGACTTGTTTGCAATGCTCACCAAACTGAACTTGACGTCGGCCTACATGACACAGGAGCTGGTTGAGACGTCAAAGGGGCTTATGCGCAGTAACACGAATGAGGGACTATTTATTTATCACAGGTGCCCTTTTGAAATTCGCTCGGCTGCAGCAAATTTCAGAGGAACATGGAGAGTCTACTGAAGTTGGTTCCCAGAACCGTCGTTTTCCAAGATCACAGGTCGTGACTCCGAGGAACATCTGAACAACCTGGAAGAGGTTCTACATCATCTGTACAAAGTGGGATGCAGACTGAAATGCTTGAAGTGCTTCTTCATTGCACCAGAGTTCAAATTCCTGGGGAGGAAAATTGCTGCTGACGGCATCAGGCCCACAGATGCGAAAACCAAGGCCATCAAGAAAGAGGAAATTAATGCAATAGTAAGGAAGGACATTGGCTTGGATGATGTGGAATCAGTATGAGTGGAGCTACGGAATACCAAAGGGCAGAAAACGCTGGTGGAAGTTGTGTACAGGCCACCAAACTGTAGGAGTGAGGTTGGGGACAGCATCAAACAAGAAATAAGGGATGTGTGCAATAAAGGTACAGCAGTTATCATGGGCAACTTTAAGGTACATATAGATTGGGCTAACTAAACTGGTAGCAATGCGGTGGAGGAGGATTTCCTGGAGTGTATTAGGGATGGTTTTCTTGACCAATATGTCGAGGAACCAACTAGAGAGCTGGCCATCCTAGACTGGGTGATGTGTAATGAGAAGGGACTAATTAGCAATCTTGTTGTGCGAGTCCCCTTGGGGAAGAGTGACCATAATATGGTAGAATTCTTTATTAAGATGGAGAGTGACACAGTTAATTCAGAGACTAGGGTCCTGAACTTAAGGAAAGCTAACTTCGACAGTATTAGGCGTGAATTGGCTAGAATAGACTGGCAAATGATACTTAAAGGGTTAACGGTGGATAGGCAATGGCAAACATTTATAGATCACATGGATGAACTTCAATAATTGTACATCCCTGACTGGAGTAAAAATAAAACAGGGAAGGTGGCTCAACCGTGGCTAACAAGGGAAATTAAGGATATTGTTAGATCCAGGAAAGAGGCATATAAATTGGCCAGAAAAAGCAGCAAACCTGAGGACTGGGAGAAATTTAGAATTCAGCAGAGGAGGACAAAGGTTTAATTAGCAGGGGGGAAATAGAATATGAGAGGAAGCTTGCCGGGAACATAAAAACTGACTGCTAAAGCTTCTATAGATATGTGAAGAGAAAAAGATTAGTGAAGACAAATGTAGGTCCCTTGCAGTCGGACTCAGTTGAATTTATAATGGGGAACAAAGAAATGACAGACCAATTGAAAAAATACTTTGGTTCTGTCTTCACAAAGGAAGACACAAATAAGCTTCTGGATGTACAAGGGGACTGAGGGTCTAGTGAGAAGGAGGAACTGAAGGATATCCTTATTAAGTGGGAAATTGTGTTAGGAAATTGATGCGATTGAAGGGCGATAAAACACCGGGGCCTGATTGTCTGCATCCCAGGGTACTTAAGGAAGTGGCCCTAGAAATAGTGGATGCATTGGTGATCATTTTCCAACAGTCTATCGACTCTGGATCAGTTCCTAAGAACTGGAGAGTAGCTAATGTAACACTACTTTTTAAAAAATGAGGGAGAGAGAAAACGGGTAATTATAGACTGGTTAGCCTGACATCAGTAGTGGGGAAAATGTTGGAATCAATTATTAAGGATGAAATAGCAGCCCATTTGGAAAGCAGTGACAGGATCGGTCCAAGTCAGCATGGATTTATGAAAAGGAAATTATGCTTGACAAATCTTCTGGAATTTTTTGAGGATGTAACTCGTAGAGTGGACAAGGGAGAACCAGTGGATGTGGTGTATTTGGACTTTCAAAAGGCCTTTGACAAGATCCCACACAAGAGATTGGTGTGCAAAATCAAAGCACATGGTATTGGGTGTAATGTACTGGCGTGGATAGAGAATTGGTTGGCAGACAGGAAGCAGAGAGTCGGGATAACCGGGTCCTTTTCAGAATGGGAGGCAGTGACTAGTGGAGTGCCGCAGGACTCAGTGCTGGGACTCCAGCTCTTTTCAATCTACATTAATGATTTGGATGAAGGAATAGAGTGTAATATCTCCAAGTTTGCAGATGACACTAAACTGGGTGACGGTGTTAGCTGTGAGGAGGATGCTACGAGGCTGCAGGGTGACTTGGACAGGTTAGATGAGTGGGCAATTGCATGGAAGATGCAGTATAATGTGGATAAATGTGAGGTTATCCACTTTGCTGGCAAAAACAGGAAGGCAGAATATTATCTGAATGGCGGCAGATTAGGAAAAGGGGAGGTGCAACGAGACCTGGGTGTCATGGTACATCAGTCATTGAAGGTTGGCATGCAGGTACAGCAGGCGGTTAAGAAAGCAAATGGCATGTTGGCCTTCATAGCGAGGGGATTTGAGTACAGGGGCAGGGAGGTGTTACTACAGTTGTACAGGGCTTTGTAGCACTCCCTCAATAGCAAGAACGTCCTTCCTCAGATTAGGAGACCAAAACTGAATACAATATTCCAGGTGAGGCCTCACTAAGGCCCTGTACAACTGCAGTAAGACCTCCCTGCTCCTATATTCAAATGCCCTAGCTATGAAGGCCAACATACCATTTGCCTTCTTTACCGCCTGCTATACCTGCGTGCATACTTTCAGCGACTGATGAACCATGACACCCAGGTCTCGTTGCACCTCCCCTTTTTCTAGTCTGCCGCCATTCAGATAATATTCTGCCTTCGTGTTTTTGCCCCCAAAATGGATAACCTCACATTTATCCACATTATACTGCATCTGCCATGTATTTGCCCACTCAACTAATCTGTCCAAGTCACCCTGCAACCTCTTAGCGTCCTCCTGACAGCTCACACCACCACACAGCCCAGTGTCATCCGCAAACTTGGAGATATTACACTCCATTCCTTCATTCAAATCGTTAATGTATATTGTAATGAACTGGGGTCCCAGCACTGAGCCCTGCGGCACCCCACTAGTAACTGCCTGCCATTCTGAAAAGGACCCGTTTATCCCGACTCTCTGCTTCCTGTCTGCCAACCAGTTCTCTATCCATGTCAGTACATTACACCCAATACCATGCGCTTTGATTTTGTACACCAATCTCTTGTGCGGGACTTTGTCAAAAATCTTTTAAAAGTCCAAATACACCACATCCACTGGTTCTCCCTTGTCCACTCTACTAGTTACATCCTCAAAAAATTCCAGAAGGTTCGTCAAACATGATTTCCCTTTCATAAATCCATGCTGACTTGGTCTGATCCGGTCACTGCTTTCCAAATGGGCCGATATTTCATCCTTAATGATTGATTTCAACATTTTCCCCACTACTGATGTCAGGCTAACCGGTCTATAATTACCCGCTTTCTCTCTCCCTCCTTTTTAAAAAAGTGGCGTTACATTAGCTACCCTCCAGTCCATAGGAACTGATCCAGAGTTGATAGATTGTTGGAAAATGATCATCAATGTATCCACTATTTCTCGGGCCACTTCCTTAAGTATTCTGGGATGCAGACAATCAGGACCAGGGGATTTATCGGCCTTTAATCCCATCAATTTCCCTAACACAATTTCCCGCCTAATAAGGATATCTTTCAGTTCCTCATTCTCACTAGACACACTGTCCCCTAGTACATTCGGAAGGTTATTTGTATCTTCCTTTGTGAAGACAGAACCGAAGTATTGGTTCAATTGGTCTGCCATTTCTTTGTTCCCCATTATAAATTCACCTGAATCTGACTGCAAGGGACCTACGGTTGTCTTTACTAATCTTTTTCTCTTCATATAGTTATAGAAACTTTTGCAGTCAGTTTTTATGTTCCCTGCAAGCTTCCTCTCGTACTCTATTTTCCCCTTCTTAATTAAACCCTTAGTTCTCCTCTGTTGAATTCTAAATTTCTCCCAGTCCTCAGGTTTGTTGCTTTTTCTAGCCAATTTATATGCCTCTTCCTTGGATTTAACACTATCCTTAATTTCCCTTGTTAGCTATGGTTGAGCCACCTTCCCAGTTTTATTTTTACTCCAGACAGGGATGTACAATTGTTGAAGTTCATCCATGTGATCTTTAAATGTTTCCCATTGCTTATCCACTGTCAACCCTTTAAGTATCCTCTGCCAGTCTATTCTAGCCAATTCACACCTCTTACATTCGAAGCTACCTTTCCTTACGTTCAGGACCCTAGTTTGCGAATTAACTTTGTCACTCTCCATCTTAATAAGGAATTCTATCATATTATGGTCACTTTTCCCCAAAGGGCCTCGCACAACAAGATTGCTAATTCGTCCCTTCTCATTACACATCACCCAGTCGAGGATGGCCAGCTCCCTGGTTGGTTCCTCGACATATTGGTCGAGAAAACCATCCCTAATACATGCCAGGAAATCCCCCTTCACTGCATTGCTACCAGTTATGTTAGCCCAATCTATATGTAGATCAAAGTCGCCCATGATAACTGCTGTATCTTTATTGCACACATCCCTTATTTCTTGTTTGATGCTGTCCCCAACCTCACTACTAATATTTGGTGGTCTATACACAACTCCCACAAGCGTTTTCTGCCCTTTCGAATTCCGCAGCTCCACCCATACCGATTCCACATCATCCAAGCTAATATCCTTCCTTACAATTGCATTGATTTCCTCTTTAACCAGCAACGCCACACCGCCTCCTTTTCCTTTCTGTCTATCCTTCCTAAATGCTGAATACCCTAAGATGTTGAGTTCCCAGCCTTCGGCACCCTGGAGCCATGTCTCCGTGATGCCAACCACATCATATCCGTTAACTGCTATCTGCGCAGTTAATTCATCCACCTTATTCCGAATACTCCTCGTATTGAGGCACAGAGACTTCAGGCTTGTCTTTTCAACACACTTTGTCCCTTTTGAATCTTGCTGTAATGTGGCCCTTTTTGTTTTTTGCCTTGGGTTTCTCTGCCCTCCACTTTTACTATTCTCCTTTCTATCTTTTGCTTCTGCCCCTCTTCTATTTCCCTCTGTCTCCCTGCATCGGTTCCCATTCCCCTGCCATATTAGTTTAACTCCTCCCCAAGAAATGATAAAAGCCATCGTCACGTCTGATGTATGGTGGCCGGGAATTGACTCTGTCAGGGTGGTCCTGGGGTCAGGTTCATCTATGACCTACTTGAATGGTTCGAATCGCTCCCACTCCCTTGGGCTCTAGATTCTGGATTTATTTGGGAATGTGATAAAGTGCAAAGGACAACTGGTTTGATGCAAAAGAACTTTGATTTTATTACAGACAAGGAAGTACAATGTCAATCTTATAATCACTCCAATAAAGAATACATTACACATTCAAAGGGGGTTACAGTGAAAATTACACTTCCCACCTCCCAGTACCTAATCCTAGCTAGGTTAGTCTCTAGGGCAGGCAGGGGCTATGCTTACCAATCCTTTCTGGTCAGTCAGCGGTAGTTCGCGATTTCAGGGTTTGTTGAATTCTGTAAGTTCTCTTTGCCGTACCCTGAACGTCGGAGAAGACTTCTTACACCCAATCTTCAGTTGGGTTGAGTCCGCTCATGCAGTAAGGCACGTTTTGGATCTGTGGGGTAAGTACCCGGTTTCCTTCGTTCGAAATAGATTCAAAGTCTCTTTAGGTAATGTTTTCACCTGTTGGTAGTCAGGACTTAGATTGTAGAGTGGAAACTTTCGATTCTTCAGTTTCTTCCTTGTGGAGTTTTCATTTCGAAATTGGTCAATCGCGGTGATTTTTCGGTGGTACCACGTTGGCTGTGATTGGTTGCGGTTGCTGCCGCGATGGTGATGTTTGTCCTTCCTTTTGGACTTCAGGACTTTGAGGTAGAGAAGTTAATTTACAACTGTCGCATTGGTTTCTCTCCCTTCTTGATGACATAGGCGTAGTATGGCACCTGGTGTAGTATGGCATACCCTTTGTTAAAACAGGGGGCCAGTTATACGGTTTGAGTTGTCCTAATCTGCATGCCAAACCAGTCCAGAATTCTTTGTTTAACTTTGGCGGGCTTGACATTTCTTTTAAATATTTTGGCGGGCTCGTCAAAAGTTAATATGTCTTGGGTGGGTTGCTCTTCTAAATCTGTTTCCTGATGGAAATATTAGCTTGGTAATCACAGTGTCCTTTTGTGCTTGGTTTTCGCATACAGGCTGTAGTGGACCCTTTGTTCTTATTCATGCTGAAAATGGCTTTTCTCGGTTCAGTTACGGTTGGCCATCTCTGAATTATTGTTGTAATGTTAATGTCTCTTGTGGAGAAGGGTTTTCAAATATCCATTTCTCCAGACAATTCACTTTACTCCCAACACCCAGACAGTTCCAATAATCAAGCTGGCTCCTTTAGTTCCTTAGGCCCACCCACAGACTTGAATTTGTCTGGTAAAAGTCCAAAATTTGATTAAAGTTCGTAGTTTCTTCCATAAGCACTTTAGGATTTCAAACTTTCCGGTAGATAGTCCCAAATTAAATTTCCTTTCCAATAAGCCCAAACACTGGGGGGGTGGGGGGTCCCTGTGAACTTTGACCTTGCAACTCTGAGCTGGAATTATGTGTGCATCAGTGCAACGCTTGCATGCAGCTCAGCAAAGCACCAGCGGAATCGCTGCTGAGTCTGTGGTCGTGGCCGTCCAAACCATGGTCCAGGATCCACATAGACTTTGCAGGTCCCTTCCTGGGGAAGATGTTTTTAGTTGTGGTGGATGCATATTCGAAGTGGATAGAGTGTATAATCATGTCATCCAACACACCCACCGCTACCATTGAGAATCTCAGTGTCAAGTTCGCGACAGATGGTCTGCCAGACATCGCTGTTAGTGACAACAGATCGTGCTTCACCAGTCAGGAGTTTCAAGAGTTCATGTAACTCAATGGTATCAAACATGTAAGGTCAGCACTGTTCAAACCTGCATCCAATGGGCAAGCAGAACGTGCTGTCCAAATTATAAAGCAGAGTATGAAGCGAGTAACCCAAGGGTCACTGCAGACCCGCCTGTTATGCATACTGCTGAGTTACAGGACAAGACCATGCTTACCGGGGTCTTGCCTGTTGAACTAATGATGAAGAGAGGTCTTAAAACCAAGCTATCTCTTGTACACCCTGACTTGAATAATCATGTTTAATATAGAAGACAAAGTCAGCAAGGGTATCACGATCGCGCAGCTGTGTCACGCGATATTTCTGTAAATGATCCTGTATATGAATTATGGTCAGGGTCCCAAGTGGATCGCTGACACCGTCATGGCCAAGGAGGGCAACAGAGTATTTATTGTCAAGCTCAAAAATGGGCAAACATGCAGGAAATGTATGGATCAGACAAAGCTGCGGCACACAGACGAACTGGAACAGTCGGAGGAAGAGACAATCGACGACCAACCAACCTACCCCAGTCATCAGAGGACTCAGTGGTCATCAGTGAATCAGGACTTTCAATCACTGACATGTTCAATGAAAATGGACTTTCAATCCCTGACATGGCCATTGCCATTCCCACCAGGTCAGCCACCCAGCCACCAGCCACAACAGACACTGAACACTCACCTAAGGCTGGAGTTGAACTGAGAACCCAGGAGCGTAAAACACCGGACCGTCTCAATTTGTAAAAGACTGTGTTAATATCTCAGAGGGGGGTATTGTCATGTATGTACTTTTGGGATCACTTGTCATTAGATGGTGTCACTGTTGGAGGCCATTGGGCTGCATGCACGTATGTGCAGCCCAAGTATAAAAGGCCAGCCATTTTGTATATTAGTCACTTTGGGCCTTAATAAAGCAGAGCCAAGGTCATACCTCTTGCAGTTAAACAGTACTCAGTCTAACAGTTATTGCATGCACAACACTCATGAGCTCTTATCTCGTGCAGTAACCTTTTATTTGGCAGCTTATCGAAGGTCTTCTGGTAATCCAAACACACCACATCCATTGGTTCCTCCTTATTTATCCTGCTCGTTACATTCTCAAAGAACTCGAGAAAATTTATCCAACACGATGTCCCATTCATAAAACCATGCTGACTCTGCTTGATTGCATTGACCCTGAAATTCCTGCCTCCCCGGGTCCGTATGGACCGGGGAAGGCATTGGAAAAGCTGGTTTTCGACGCGCAATGCGCATGCGCTGAAAACTGGCTTTTCCGATCTGTCAAGTTTCGGGAGCGAGGATATTCCCACGGCAGAGATTTGCCCATCTCTTGCCCTGCAAATGTCCTTAAAATCCTTTTACCAGCATAAGAGTTTAAAAACATATTAAAATAAAAGTTAAAAATATACATATTTATGTTGAAAACCCTGCCCACTCAGGTCATTTTATTTTAAACCATAATTAAAACTTAAAAAAAAAAATCAGCCAATATTTATATTTCAAAAACATTTCTATCAACTTTAATTTCTATAATGTATTTATGTGAGGTGTTTTTTTTAAATGTTTTATGTAGTGGTTGGGTGTTTGGGGGTGTTTCTCATTCATAGTAATCGGAGTTTTGGACTTACGAAACTCCTATTACTATGAATGAGAAAATACTTTACCGTGATTTGGTGTCCAGGCCCACGTGACTCCTACGAACGACCCAACGTGAACGCGCTCCGTTGCGCAAGAAGAGGAGGCCTTGAGTCCGGGATCTCTGGCGAGCGTTCGACCAAAAAATAAGTGCGCATCTTTTCTCCTATTTTTAGTCGAACACCCATGGAAAGAAGAAACTGGGATTTCAGGGCCATTATGATTTTCTAAATGTCCTGCTATTATTTCCTTAATAATGGACTTCAGCATTTTCCCAATGACAGATGTTAGGCTAACTGGTCTATAGCTTCCTGCTTTCTTTCTGCCTCCTTTCTTAAATAGGGGTGTTACATTTGCGGTTTTACAATCCGCTGGATAAAGGACATCTCCTCCTGGCTGGAGAAGAACTTGAAGAGGTTGGATCCAGTTGTCATGGTACATATAGGTACCAATGACATAGGTAGGACAAAGAATGTAGTGTATGAAATGATACAATGAACTCCGTACTGTGAGCCAGTGACTAGGTGTAACCTGGTCAGTCTTCAATGGTTTCCAGAAGTGAAGATACAAAGGTGAAGTTCAGTTTATATATCGGATCCAGCACGAGTGTACCTATGACCCTAGACCTCCGACGGTAGTGGCCCCTGTTGGTGGATAGACCTTATGTACATACATTACATCATTCCCCCCCCCCAGTTCTTGGCACAAGTCCATTTTACAAGTTCAGATGGTCCGGGGCCCTTCAATGTGTTTCCTGCACATCTGCCCATTCTTGAGCTTAAACATATACACCTGGTTATCCTCCTTACCCGTAACGTTGCTCGGGAGCCACTTGGGCCCTTGACCGTGGTTAAGTACATACACTGGGTCATTTACAGATATGTCACGTGACACTGCGGCGCGGTCGTGATACCAATGCTGGCGTTGACGTCGGGTTTCGACATGATCGTTAAGATCAGGATGGATTAGAGAGAGCCTAGTTTTGAGGCCTCTCTTCATCAATAGCTCTGCAGGCGGGACCCCGGTGAGCGTGTGTGGCCTTGTCCTGTAACTGAGCAGTATGCGTGACAGGCATGTCTGCAAGGAACCATGAGTTACGCATTTCAGGCGCTGCTTGATGGTTTGAACTACCCGCTCCGCTTGACCATTGGACACGGGTTGGAACTGGGCTGACCTCACATGTTTTATGCCGTTGCGTTTCATGAACTCTTGAAACTTCAGGCTTGTGAAACACGGTCCGTTGTCACTGACAACATTGTCTGGCAGACCATGTGTGGCAAACATGGCTCTCAGGTTCTCAATGGTGGCAGTGGAAGTACTGGATGACATGATCACACATTCTATCCATTTGGAGTATGCATCCACCACCACAAAAAACATTTTACCGAGAAGGGGCCTGCAAAGTCGATGTGGATTCTAGGCCATGGTTTGGATGGCCATGACCACAGACTGAGCGGAGCTTCCTTTGGGGCATTGCTTAACTGCATGTAAGTGCTGCACTGATGCTCTAAGTCCGAGACAATGCCAGGCCCCCAAACATGGGACCTGGCGATGGCCTTCATCATGACAACACAGGGATGTGTACTATTTAACTCCCGTGCAAATCTCGCCCTGCCTTTATTGGGCATTACAACACGATTACCCTACAGTAAACAGTTGGACTGGATGAAAAGCTCATCTTTGCGACGGCTGTACGGTTTGGTTTCATCACCCATTTCCTTGGGGATGGTCAACCAGTCCCCGTTAAGAACAGAACATTTTACAACCAATAGGGTCAGATCCTGGCTGGTCCAGGTCTTAAATTGTTGAGCAGTGAAGGCGACCCTTCACTCTCAAAAGCATCCATGACCATGAGTAGCTCTGCGGGCATTGGTGTTTCCACTTCCGGTGTGGTCAACGGTAACTGGCTCATAAGAACATAATAACATAAGAATTAGGAACAGGAGTAGGCCATCTAGCCCCTCGAGCCTGCTCCGCCATTCAACAAGATCATGGCTGATCTGGCCGTGGGCTCAGCTCCACTTACCCACCCGCTCTCCATAACCCTTAATTCCCTTATTGGTTAAAAATCTATCTATCTGTGATTTGAATACATTCAATGAGCTAGCCTCAACTGCTTACTTGGGCAGAAAATTCCACAGATTCACAACCCTCTGGGAGAAGAAATTCCTTCTCAACTCGGTTTTAAATTGGCTCCCCCATATTTTGAGGCTGTGCCCCCTAGTTCTAGTCTCCCCGACCAGTGGAAACAACCTCTCTGCCTCTATCTTGTCGATCCCTTTCATTATTTTAAATGTTTCTATAAGATCACCCCTCATCCTTCTGAACTCCAATGAGTAAAGACCCAGTCTACTCAATCTAGCATCATAAGGTAACCCCCTCATCTCCGGAATCAGCCTACTGAATCGTCTCTGTACCCTCTCCAAAGCTAGCATATCCTTCCTTAAGAAAGGTGACCAAAACTGCATGCAGTACTCCAGGTGCGGCCTCACCAATACCCTGTAAAGTTGCAGCAGGACCTCCCTGCTTTTGTACTCCATCCCTCTCGCAATGAAGGCCAACGTTCCATTCGCCTTCCTGATTACCTGCTGCACCTGCAAACTAACTTTTTGGGATTCATGCACAAGGACCCCCAGGTCCCTCTGCACTGCAGCATGTTGTAATTTCTCCCCATTCAAATAATATTCCCTTTTACTGTTTTTTTTTCAAGGTGGATGACCTCACATTTTCCAACATTGTATTTCATCTGCCAAACTTTAGCTCATTCGCTTAACCTATCTAAACCTCTTTGCAGCCTCTCTGTGTCCTCTACACAACCCGCTTTCCCACTAATCTTTGTGTCATCTGCAAATTTTGTGATACTACACTCTGTCCCCTCTTCCAGGTCATCTATGTATATTGTAAACAGTTGTGGTCCCAGCACCGATCCCTGTGGCACACCACTAACCACCGATTTCCAACCCGAAAAGGACCCATTTATCCCGACTCTCTGCTTTCTGTTAGCCAGCCAATTCTCTATCCATGCTAATGCATTTCCTCTGACTCCGCGTACCTTTATCTTCTGCAGTAACCTTTTGTGTGGCACCTTATCGAAAGCCTTTTGGAAATCTAAATACACCACATCCATCGGTACACCACTATCCACCATGCTCGTTATATCCTCAAAGAATTCCAGTAAATTAGTTAAACATGATTTCCCCTTCATGAATCCATGTTGCGTCTGCTTGATTGCACTATTCCTATCTTGATGTCCCGCTATTTCTTCCTTAATGATAGCTTCAAGCATTTTCCTCACTACAGATGTTAAACTAACCGGCCTATAGTTACCTGCCTTTTGTCTGCCCCCTTTTTTAAACAGAGGCGTTACATTAGCTGCTTTCCAATCCGCTGGTACCTCCCCAGAGTCCAGAGAATTTTGGTAGATTATAACGAATGCATCTGCTATAACTTCCGCCATCTCTTTTAACACCCTGGGATGCATTTCATCGGGACCAGGGGACTTGTCTACCTCGAGTCCCATTAGCCTGTCCAGCACTACCCCCCTAGTTGCATGTTCAGCCATGAACTCATTGAATGGCAGGCTCGAAGGGCCAAATGGCCTACTCCTGCACCTATTTTCTATGTTTCTATGTTTCTATGATAGTGATTATCTTAAGGTCCTCCCTTCCCATATTCCCGTGACCAGCAATTTTTGGCATGGTTTTTGTGTCTTCTACTGTGAAGACCGAAGCAAAATAATTGTTTAAGTTCTTAGCCATTTCCACATTTCCCATTATTAAATCCTCCTTCTCATCTTTTAAGAGACCAACATTTACGTTATGTTGGCTCAATGCATTAGCGCAGTTGTCAGTGCCTGGTCTATGACGAATGACATAATCATAGGCAGATAATATCAGCGCCCAGCTCTGGGTGCGGGATGATGCGTTGGTATTGATACATTTATTTTCCGAGAACAACGATATAAGCGGCTTGTGATCGGTTTCCAGCTCGAAGCGAAGCCCAAACATATTTTTTACCCCATAAACACATGCTAAATCCTCTTTCTCTACCATGCCGTAGGCTCTTTCTGCCTTGGTCAGACTTTGAGACGTGTATGCCTGACTCATTGGCTTGCTGGAGTACGCAGCCGACTCCATAGGACGATGCATCACAGGGCAAAACTCGACACTTGCATAGGTCATACAGTACCAGTAGCTTGTGGGAACACAAACAGATTTCTAACCTTCTCAAAGGCTCTGTCTTGAAGTTCACCCCACACCCAGTCATCTCCTTTCCTGAGCAGCTTGTGCATTGCTCTAATACTGTGCTCAATTTAGGAAACAAGTTACCGAAGTAGTTGAGAAGACCCGGGAACGAATGCAGCTCCGTCACATTCTGGGGCCTGGGCACATTTTTGATGGCTTCTGTTTTCACGTCTGTCGGCCTGATTCCGTCTGCAGCAATCTTTCGTCCAAGGAATTCGACCTCTGCTGCCATGAAAACGCACTTTGAACGTTTCAGCCTGAGTCCCACTTTGTCCAGACGACACAGAATCTCTTCCAGATTGTGCAGGTGCTCGGCGGTGTCACGACCTGTGACTAGGATGTCGTCTTGGAATACCACGGTCCTGGGGACGGATTTCAATAGGCTCTCCATGTTTCTCTGAAATATGGCAACTGCTGAACGAATGCCAAAAGGGCGCCTATTGTAAATAAACAGTCCTTTGTGCATGTTGATGCATGTAAGTTTCTTTGATGATTCAACCAGTTCCTGTGTCATGTAGGCCAACGTTAGATCCAATTTGGTGAATGATTTTCCCTCGGCTAGTGTTGCAAACAGGTCATCAGCTTTCAGTAGCGGGTACTGATCTTGTTTCGAAACTCGGTTGATTGTGACCTTGTAGTCTCCACAAATCCTGACCGTGCCGTCGCTCTTTAACACCAAAACAATGGGGCTGGCCCATTCATTAAATTCGACCGGTGAGATGACCCCCTCGCGTTGTAGCCTGTCCAATTTGAGCTCGACCTTTTCTCTCACCATATGCGGGACCGCTCTGGCTTTGTGATGGATGGGCCTTGCGTCTGGGCCGAGGTGAATCTGCACCTTGGCTCCCTTGAAGCTGCCAATTCCTGGTTCAAACAGTGAGGGAAATTTGCTCAGCACTTGAGCACACAAATCATCATCCGCTGATGACAAAGCTTTGATATTGTACCATTTCCATTTTATTTTCTTGAGCCAACTCCTGACGAATAACGATGGACCGTTGCCCGGGATAATCCATAATGGTAGATCATGAACCGCTCCCTCGTACGACACTCTTACTGCTGCACTACCGATCACTGGTATGAGCTCTTTGGTGTAGGTACGCAACTTCGCATTTATCAAACTCAGCTTGGGTCTCTCTGCCTTGGTCTCCCACAGCTTTTCGAAAGTCCTCTGGCTCATTATCGATTGACTCGCACCCGTGTCTAATTCCATGGATACTGGCACGCCGTTTAATTTTACCTCCATCATTATCGGTTGGCTCTTTGTTAGGAACGCTATACACATCATCCTCAGAGTTCTCAAATGCCTCGGGCTGCATCGCCAGATCCACGCTGAATTGATCATCATCCACGTAGTATATCGCAGCTCGCTTGCTCTGCTGCGGACACGTCCGCTGAAGCTGCCCCGTCTTCGCACACCCTCTGCATACATACTGCCTAAAGCAGCATTGATGGGGTCAGTGATTGCCCCCACAACGCCAACAAGTTGAGCTCGGATTTGCGCCCGGTGGCGACCTTTGAGCGGCTCCCGTTCTCACATACACAGTCGAGTAGGCCCTCGATGACGAACTTTGAGCGGCTCCCAGTCTTGCAGACGCAGTCGAGTAGGCCCTGCCATGTGCAGCTCTGCTGGTCGTTGATACAATTTTGTACACAGTACTTGCCGTGGAGTTCCTGTTTTGTCGCGATATATGCTTTGTGCTTTTCTGCATGGACATGCAAGCCTGGGCGATGGTGATGACCTTTCTGAGGTCTGGCGTCTCCACAGCCAGCAGCTTACTTAAGAACGCCTCGTGGTTGACCCCGATCACGAAAAAGTCACGAAGCATGTCTTTCAACGCAGGCCCAAATTTGCAAGGCCCTGCAAGACGTCTCAGGTCGGCAACAAATGTCACTGCGTCCTGGCCTTCTGGATGAACGTGCGTATAGAAGCGATATCTGGATATGAGGATTCCTTCCTTGGGTTTAATGTGTTCCCGATCTAGAGCACACCGTTCTTTGTAATCCTTTTCTGTAGGAAGAGTGGGTGAGAGCAGATTCTTGATTAATGCATAGATCGTGGGGTCACAGACGGTGAGAAGAACTGCCTTGCGCTTCTCTGCATCCTCGTCTTTGTTTAGGTGAAATACTGGCCAAGACGATCCGTGAAATGTCCCCAATCCTCTCCCTCATTGAATCTCTCAAGAATTCCAACAGTACTCGATCATGCTGTGCTCGCCATACTTTTGCGTGGGTTTGTATTTGCCGCGTCACCAGTTGTAATGTATGAAATGATACAATGAACTCCGTACTGTGAGCCAGTGACTATGTGTAACTTGGTCAGTCTTTAATGGCTTCCAGAAGTGAAGGTACAAAGGTGAAGGTCAGGTTATATATCGGGCCCAGCACGAGTGTACCTATGACCCTAGTCCCTCCGACAGTTGGTGGGCAGACCTTATGTACATACATTACAAAGAAAGAGGTTCTACTGAAAGAGTTTGAACAGCTAGGGACTAAATTGAAAAGCAGAACCACAAAGGTAATATTCTAAGCATTATTACCTGAGCCATGAGCAAATTGGCATAGGGTCAGTAGAATCAGGGAGATGAATGCGTGGCTCAGAGGTTGATGTGGGAGAAGTGGGTTTTGATTCGTGGGACACTGGCACCAATACTCGGGAAAGAGAGAGCTGTTCTGTGGGGACGGACTACACCTGAACTATGCTGGGACCAGAGTTCTAGCGAACAGAATAATTAGGGAGGTAGACAGGGCTTTAAACTAAATAAGGGGCAGGGGCGGGGGGAGGACGGTCACAGTGGGGAGAAATCTAGAATGCTAAAGAGAAAAGAAAAGGAAGCAATGTAGGAAAGTGATTGTGGTAAGGATAACCAGATTATATCGGGAAGGGACAGAGCATTCAAACACAAGAGAGCACTAACAAATTGGGTCCAGGTAAGAAAAAATAGCGATAAGACAAATAGGGCTATAGTACAAAATAATGTTAAGATGTCGAATAATGTTAAAAAGACAAATCTAAAAGCATTGCATCTGAATGCATGAAGCATCTGTAATAAGGTAGATGAATTAACAGTGCAAATAGCGTTAAACGGATACGATATAGTTGCAATTACAGAGACATGGTTGCAGGTTGACCAGGGTTGGGAACGGAATATCCAAGGATATTCGATATTTAGGAAGGACAGGCAAAAAGGAAGAGGGGGTGGTGTGGCGTTGTTAGTAAAGGATGAAATCAGAGCAATAGTGAGAAAGGATATTGGCTCAGAAAATCAAGATGTAGAATCAGTCTGGGTGGAGCTAAGGAACACTAAGGGGCAGAAAATTTTGGTGGGAGTTGTCTATAGGCCTCCCAACAGTAGTGGTAATGTCGGGGATGGCTATAGTACAAAATAAGGTTACGATGCATAATAATGTTAAAAAGACAAATAGGGATGCATGTAACAAGGGTACTACAGTTATCGTAGGTGACTTTAATATACATATAGACTGGCCAAACCAAATTAGTAATAATACTGTAGAAAAAATGAATTCCTTGAGTATATACGAGATAATTATTTAGACCAGTATGTTGAGGAGCCTACTAGGGAACAGGCTATCCTAGATTGGGTATTGTGTAATGAGAAGGGATTAATTAACAGTCTTGTTGTGCGGGGGTCCTTTAGGGAAGAGTGACCATAACATGATTGAATTCTTTATTAAGATGGAAAGTGAAATAGTCCAATCCAAAACTAGGGTCCTAAATCTAAACAAAGGAAACTACGAAGGTATGAGGAATGAATTGGCTATGATAAATTGGGAAGATTCATTAAAAGGCATGACGGTGGTTAGGCAATGGCTAACATTTAAGGAACAAATGAATGCATGAATTGCAACAGTTATGCATTCCTTTCTGGCATAAAAACACAAAAGGGAAAGTGGCCCAACCATGGCTAACAAAAGAAATTAAGGATAGTATTAGATCCAAAGAGGAGTTATACAAAGTTGCCAGAAAAAGTAGCAAGCCTGAGGATTAGGAGCAGTTTAGAATTCAGCAAAAAAGGAGCAAGAGATTGATTAAGAGGGGAAAAATAGAGTATGAGAGTAAACTTGCAAGGAACATAAAAACCGACTGCAAACGTTTCTACAAGTACATAATAAGAGAAAGATTAGTAAAGACAAATGTAGGTCCTTTACAGACAGAAATGGGAGAATTTATAATGGGGAACAAGGAAATGGCAGAACAATTAAATAAATACTTCGGTTCTGTTTTCACGGAAGAGGACACAAATAACGTCCCATAAATGCAAGGGAACCAAGGATCTAGTGAACAAGAGGAATTAAAGGAAATTAGTAAGAACATAGTGCTGGAGAAAGTAATGGGACTGAAGGCTGATAAATCCCCAGGGCCTGATGATCTGCATCCCAAAGTACTAAAAGAGGTAGCCATGGAAAAAGTGCATGCATTAGAAACATAGAAAATAGGTGCAGGAGTAGGCCATTCGGCCCTTCGAGCCTGCACAACCATTCAGGTAAGATCATGGCTGATCATTCCCTCAGTACCCCTTTCCTGCATTCTCTCCATACCCCTTGATCCCTTTAGCCGTAAGGGCCATATCCAACTCCCTCTTGAACATATCCAATGAACTGGCATCAACAACTCTCTGCGGCAGAGAATTCCACAGGTTAGCAACTCTCTGAGTGAAGAAGTTTCTCCTCATCTCAGTCCTAAATGGCCTACCCCTTATCCTCAGATTGTGTCCCCTGGTTCTGGACATTCCCAACATTGGGAACATTCTTCCCGCATCTAACCTGTCCAGTCCTGTCAGAATCCTATAAGTTTCTAGGAGATCCCCTCTCATCCTTCTAAACTCCAGTGTATAAAGGCCCAGTTGATCCAGTCTCTTTTCATATGTCAGTCCAGCCATCCCTGGAATCAGTCTGGTGAACCTTTGCTGCACTCCCTCAATAGCAAGGACGTCCTTCCTCAGATTAGGAGACCAAAACTGAACACAATATTCCAGGTGAGGTCTCACGAAGGCCCTGTACAACTTCAGTAGGACCTCCCTGCTCCTATACTCAAATCCCCTAGCTATGAAGGCCAACATACCATTTGCCTTCTTCACCGCCTGCTGTACCTGCATGCCAACTTTCAATGACTGATGAACCATGACACCCAGGTCTCGTTGCACCTCCCCTTTTCCTAATCTGCCGCCATTCAGGTAATATTCTGCCTTCTTGTTTTTGCCACCAAAGTGGATAACCTCACATTTATTCACCTTATACTGCAACTGCCATGCACTTGCCCACTCACCTAGCCTGTTCAAGTCACCCTGCAGCCTCTTAGCGTCCTCCTCACAGCTCACACCGCCACCCAGTTTAGTGTCATCTGAAAACTTGGAGATATTGCACTCAATTCCTTCATCTAAATCATTAATGTATATTTTAAAGAGCTGGAGTCCCAGCACTGAGCCCTACAGCACCCCACTAGTCACTGCCTGCCATTCTGAAAAGAACCAGTTTATCCCGACTCTCTGCTTCCTGTCTGCCAACCAGTTCTCTAGCCACGTCAGTACATTATCCCTAAGATCATGCGCTTTGATTTTGCACACCAATCTCTTGTGTGGGACCTTGTCAAAAGCCCAAATACACCACATCCACTGGTTCTCCCTTGTCCATTGGTTGTCATCTTCTAAAATTCTATCGATATTGGAACAGTTCCTGCAGATTGGAGGGTGGCAGATATAACCCCACTATTTAAAAATGAATGGAGAGAGAAAACAGGGAACTATAGACTGGTTAGCCTGACATCAGTAGTAGGGAAAATGCTAGAGACTATTATAAAGGATGTGATAACGGCGCACTTGGATAATATCAACGGGATTAGACAAAGTCAACTTGGATTTATGAAAGGAAAATCATGTTTGACAAATCTACTCGAGTTTTTTGAGGATGTAACTGATAGAATAGATAAGTGAGATCCAGTGGATGTAGTGCGTTTGGATTTGGATAAAGTCCCTCATAAGAGGTTAGTGTGCAAAATTAAAGCAATTGGATTGTGGGGTAATATACTGGCATGGATTGAAAATTGGTTAACTGACAGGAAACAGAGAGTAGGAATAAACAGGTCTTTTTCGGGGTGGTGGGCAGTGACTAGTGGGGTACCACAGGGATCAGTGCTTGGGCCCCAGCTATTCACAATATATATAAATGATTTGGATGAGGGAACCAAATGTAATATTTCCAAGTTTGCTGACGACACAAAACTAGGTGGGATTGTGAGTTGTGAGGAGGATGCAAAGATGCTGCAAGGCGATTTAGATAGGTTGAGTGAGTGGGCAAACAAATGGCTGATGCAGTATAATGTGGATAAATGTGAAATTATCCACTTTGGTAGGAAAAACATAAAAACAAATATTATTTAAATGGTAATAGCTTGGGAAATGTCGAGGTACAAAGGATGTCCTTGTACACCAGTCATTGAAAGCAAACATGCAGGTGCAGCAAGCAGTTAGGAAGGCAAATGATATGTTGGCCTTCATTGCAAGAGGATTTGAGTACAGGAGCAAGGATGTCTTACTACAGTTATACAGGGCCTTGGTGAGACCACACCTGGAGTATTGTGTGCAGTTTTGTTCTCCTTACCTAATAAAGGATGTACTTGCCATAGAGGGAGTACAGTGAAGGTTCACCAGACTGATTTCTGCGATAGCAGGACTGTTGTATGAGGAGAGACTGGGTCGACTAGGCCTGTATTCACTAGAGTTTAGAAGAATGAGAGGGCATCTCATTGAAACGTATAAAATTCTGACTGAGTTGGATAGACTGGATGCTGGGAGGATGTTTCCCCTGGCTGGGAAGTCTAAAACAAGAAGTAACTAGAGTAAGAGGAAGCTGTGGGACGGGCTTCACATGAACCATGCTGGGACTAGTGTCCTGGTGAATCAAATAACTAAGGCTGTAGAGCGGGCTTTAAACTAATTAGTCGGGGGGGGGGGGTTCAGATGAGTGGAAATTTAAAAAGTCAAAGAGTAAGGAGAAGGCAATAAAGCAGGGTAGTCTCAGGATACGTGGTAGGAAATGTAGGACTGAGATGAGGAGAAATTTTTTCACTCAGAGGGTGGTGAACCTCTGGAATTCCCTACCACAGAAGGCTGTGGAGGCCAAGTCACTGAATATATTTAAAAGGGAGATAGATAGATTTCTAGACACAAAAAACATCAAGGGATATGTGGGAAAAGCGGGAATATGGTGTTGCGATAGAAGATCAGCCATGATCATATTGAATGGCGGTGCAAGCTCGAAGGCCCAAATGGCCTACTACTGCTCCTATTTTCTATGTTTCTATGGAACCTCTCCAGAATCCAGGGAATTCTTGTAGATTACACCTTCCATCACTTTGCTGATGACTGAGCGTACGCTGATATGGTGGTAATTGGCCGGATTGGATTTGTCCTGCTTTTTGTAGGCAGGACATACCCCGGCAATTCTCCACTTTGTCATGTAGATGCCAGTGATGTAGCTGTACTGGAATAGTTTCGCTAGATGCGCAACTAGTTCCGGAGCACAAGTCTTCAGTCCTACAGCCGGGATGTTGTTGGGGCCTTTGCTGTATCAAGTGCGCTCAACTGTTTTTTAAAATCACATGCAGTGAATCGAATTGGCTGAAGACCGCCTTCTGTGATGGTGGGGACCTTAGGAGGAGGCGAGATGGTTGGAAATATTTCAGCCATGTCTTTTGCACTCACGAGGAAGGGGATGTTCATGGAGCCTCCTCCTCCCGTTAGTTGTTTAATTGTCCACTAGAATTCACGACTGGATGTGGGAGGACTACAGAGTTTGATCTGGTCCATTGATTGAGGTATCGCTTACCTCTCTCAATAACTTATTCCGCTGTTTAGCATGCATGTAGTCCTGTGTTGTAGCTTCACCAGGTTGAAATCAAATGTTTTAGGTACGTCTGGTGCTATTCCTGGCATACACTTCTACACTCCTCATTGAACCAGGGTTGGTTCGCTGGCTTGATGTTAATGATAGAATGTGCTGGGCCATGAGGTTACAGATTGCGGTGGTATACAAGTCTGCTGCTGCTGATGGCCCACAGCACCTCATGGATGCCACATTTTGAGCTGTTAGATCGGTTCTGAATCTATCCCATTTAGCATGATTATTGTGCCATACAACATGATGAAGGTTTTCCACAAGAACTGTGTGATGGTCACTCCTACCAATATTGTCATTGACAGATTTAGCTGTGACAGGCTGATTAGTGAATACGAAGTCAAGTAGGTTTTTAACATCGTGTTGTTTCTCTCACCACCTGCCGCAGGCCCAGTCTGGCAACTATATTCTTTAGGACTTAGCCAGCTCAGTGATGGACATTGATGTTCCCAACCCAGAGTACATTCTGTGCCCTTGCTACCTTCAGTGCTTCTTCCAAGTGGTGTTCAGCATGGAGGAATACTAATCAGCTGGAGGTTTCCTTGCCCATGTTTGACCTGATTCCATGAGACTTCATAGGGTCCAGAGCCTGTTATATATGTGGGCTTGTATTTACTCTGTACAGTCACCAGAGGGCTCATTCCCCGGTCCCAAGGGATCCCATAATCCCTTGGGAGCACAGGTATTTAAGAAGGTTTCACAGGTTGGAGAGGCACTCTGGAGACCTTCAATAAAAGACTAAGGTCACACTTTGAGCACACAGTGTTCAGTCTGACTCCTTCTCCATACACAACAACTGGCGATGAGGATACAGAATGCGAACCCAAAGATGCAGAGAACAGTTGGCATCCTGGAGAAATTTTCCGAGGGAGAATATTGGGAAAATTTTATGGAGCGACTCGACCAATACTTCATGGCCAACGAGCTAGATGGGGAAGAGAGCGCTGCCAAATATAGAGTGATTCTCCTCACCATCTGTGGGGCACCAATGGATGGCCTCATGAAGAATCTGCTCACCCTAGTGAAACCCACGGAGAAATCGTACGGCGATTTGTGCACACTGGTCCGAGAGCATTTGAGCCCGAAGGAAAGCTTCTGATGGCGAGGTACCAGTTCTATGTCTACAAAAGGTCTGAAGGTCAGGAAATGGCGAGTTATGTCGTCGAGCTGAGACGCCTTGCAGGACATTGCAAATTTGAAAGACATTTTTTGAGCACATGCTTTTTCATACTTGGCTTTGGCCAAGCTTTTGACTGTAGAGACCCCAACCTTGAGTAAGGCATAGCGATAGCCCAGGCGTTCATTGCCACCAGTGACAATACTAAGCAAATCTCTCAGCACACAAGTGCTGCTACAAGTACTGTGAACAAAGTGATGCTGTTTTCGAATCGTAACGTACAGGGCAGGTCACACATACCTGCAGCTACACGTCTGCAGATGTCTCAGAGTCCACCATCAAGGGTGATGAATGCAAGGCCATTAACACCTTGTTGGCGCTGCGGGGGTGATCATCGTTTCCATTCATGCCGACTCAAAGGATACGTTGGCAAGGGCTGTGGAACTATGGGACACCTCCAACAAGTGTGCAGGCGAGCTGCTAAGCCTGTTAAACCTGCAAACCATCACGTTGCAGAGGAGGACAGATCCACGGAGGATCACGACGAACCAGAGCCTCAGATAGAGGAGGCAGAGGTAAATGGTGTCATGTATTTCACCATCTTGCAATGACAATAGTTCTGTAACTGTAACTCATGCACACTGTACCTGTACCCTTGAAATGCACACTCTGACCACAGGGGGTGAGCTTGCGGGAGACACTCCTCACCTGGGTTTCCAGGTATAAAAGGGGAGGTCGCACCCAGGGTCAGCACTCTTTGGTCCTGGGAATAAAGTGAAGGTCACAGAGTGACCATGTCTGATATATACATGCCTCGTGTGAGTTTGTAACAAGGTGCAGAGATACCACATCTGGCGACGAGAAACGGGAATCACCGAACCACGAGGATGGCCACCGGTGGCACAGAGGAATGCTACTGTGTGGGTGAGGACTGGGATGACTTTGTGGAAAGACTTCAGCAGAGCTTTGTCACAAAGGACTGGCTGGAAGGGACAGAGGCTAACAAGCGGAGGGCGCATCTACTGACCAGCTATGGTCCACAGACGTATGCGCTGATGAAAGACCTGCTCGCACCCCAAAAGCCAGCGGACAAGTCCTTCGAAGAGCTCAATCAGCTATCAGTGAGCATCTCAAGTCGGCAAGTAGCGTACACATGACCCGGCACCGGTTCTACTCTCACCGGTGCCGGGAAGGTCAAAACGTCTCAGACTTCGTGGCGGAACTGTGGCGTTTGGCCAGTCTCTGTAAGTTCTCCGATGCCTGCAGGGGGGAGATGTTAAGGGACTTTTTCATCGAGGGCATTAATCATGCCGGCATTTTCAGGAAGCTCATAAAGACTAAGGATTTGACTTTAGAAGGGTCGGCGTTGATAACTCAGACCTTTATGGCAGAGAAAGAGGAGACCAAGCTAATTTACACACGCTGCCCTGGTTTTAACGTTGCGATGAACCAAGGAGTTAATGTTGTAAAAGTGACACAGAACCCAGAACACAGAACTGCAGGCAGGCAAGGGCATTTTGACACCGCCCAGGCAGGCAGGCAAGGGCAATTCGACACCGCCCAGGCAACAACAAGCTCCAGGGCGGGCCCGCAACAGGGACAACGGAAAGGGGATCGGCAATTCATGCCACCACGAGGAACAATGCATCCCGTGATGGGACCATTCAGAGTGCTTAGAAACAGCCAAATGGGCCATCAGAGAGGAATGCCTGGGAATAGTACTTTTGTTAACAGCAATCTCAGCTCATGCTGGAGGTGTGGGGGTAGACACACTGCCAAAAGCTGCAGGTTCCAGCTTTATACCTGTAGGATTTGTAATGTCAGTGGACACTTGGCCAGGATGTGCAAAAAGGCAGTAGCGAGGCTAGTCTGCGAGACAGAGGAACCAGATGAGGGGTCTGCAATGCAGGATGAGGCCTGGGGAACAACCATGGATGCTGAAGTTCAGAGAGTTCATGGGGCTGATGTCCACAGCTCATACACTAAAATGCCACCCATGATGATGAAAGTCTTACTGAATGGCATCCTGGTGTAAATGGAGCTGGATACCGGAGCTAGCCAGTCTCTCATGAGCGCCCAACAATTTGAGAGACAATGGCCACACAGAGCAACAGGCCCAAACTGGAATGCATTGGGAAGCAGCTACGTCTGTACACTAAAGAGATCATCCCAGTGCTCGGCAGTGCAAACTTGGTGGTAAAGCATAATCGATTATAGAACCAGCTGCCACTCTGGATTGTTCCGGGAAATGGCCCCGAGCTTTTGGGGAGGAGTTGGCTAGCTGAGATGAATTGGAAATGGGGGGATGTGCACGCCATTTCATCCGTGGAGCGAAGTTCATGCTCGCAGGTATTGCAAAAATTCGAGTCACCCTTTCAACCCGGTGTCGGAACATTCAAGGGCACTAAAGTAGTGACACACATCACTCCGGACGCCAGACCAGTGCGCCACAAAGCCAGAGCGGTGCCGTATGTGATGCGTGAGAAAATTGAAAGTGAACTGGGCAGGTTGCTCAGAGAGGGCATAATTTCGGCCGTTGAATTCAGCAACTGGGCAAGTCCCATCGTTCCCGTCCTCAAAGCAGATGGCTCAGTTAGGATTTGTGGTGACTACAAAGCCACCATCAACCGAGTGTTGCTGCAAGACCAATACCCGCTTCCGAGAGCGGAGGACCTCTTTGCCACGCTGGCAGGTGGCAAGCTGTTCACGAAGCTGGACATCACTTCGGCCTACATGACTCAGGAACTGGCGGAAGATTCCAAGCTTCTAACCACCATCACAACGCACAAAGGACTATTTGTCTACAACAGGTGTCTGTTTGGCATTCGTTCGGCAGCGGCTATCTTTCAGCGAAATATGGATAGCTTGCTCAAGTCCATCCCTGGAACAGGAGGGTTGCCGCAGACGGGATCCGGCCCACTGAATCAAAAACTGAGGCGATTCGCCGGGCGCCCAGACCCGGCAACACGTCGGAGTTGCGACCTTAAACACATTGTTGGAGCCGTTACACATGCTCCTCCGTAAAGGTTGTGAATGGTTTTGGAGGGATTGTCAAGAACGGGCTTTCAATAAGACGAGGAACCTGCTGTGTTTCAACAAACTGTTGACTTTGTATGACCCCTGTAAAAAAACTGGTTTTAACATGCGATGCGTCATCCTACAGGGTTGGGTGTGTTTTGCAGCAGGGTAACGATGACGGCCGACTCCAACCGGTGGCTTACGCCTCCAGGTCGCTCTCCCAGGCAGAGCGTGGATATGGCATGGTCGAGAAGGAGGCACTCGCGTGTGTGTATGGTGTGAAAAAGATGCACCAGTACCTTTTCGGTAGACAGTTCGAGCTAGAGACGGACCACAAGCCGTTAATATCTCTGTTGTCCGACAGCAAGGCTGTCAACGCTAACGTGTCAGCTCGCATACAGCGATGGGCCCTCACGCTGGCTGCGTATGACTACACCGTACAACACCGGCCACGCAGTCAGCAGGCTCCCACTGGCCACCACCGAGGGGGCGTCGGAGCAGAGCGCCAAAATGTTCATGGCTGTTGAGGCTTTTGACACTGTGGGCTCCTCCATCACAGCTCGACAGATCAAACTCTGGACCAACAGGGACCCTTTCCTATCCATGATAAAGAAATGTGTCCTGACTGGGGATTGGGCGCCCGCACGCAGGGTGTGCCCCGAGGATGTCAGGCCGTTTCAGAGATGGATGGATGAACTCTCCATCCAAGCTGACTGCCTGTTATGGGGCAGCCGGGTAGTCATGCCCCAGAAAGGAAGGGAAGCGTTCATCAGGGAACTCCACAGCAAGCACCTTGGCATCGTGTTAATGAAGGCCATTGCCCGGTCACATGTATGGTGGCCGGGGATTGACTCAGACCTGGAACACTGGGTTCGCAGGTGCATGACAAGTGCTCAGCTGGGCAATGCCCCCAGGAAGGCTCCACTCAGCCCATGGCCCTGGTCCACCAGGCCATGGTCACGTATTCACGTAGACTATACGGGCCCGTTCATGGGGAAAATGTTCCTGATCATTGTTGATGCATACTCGAAGTGGATCGAGTGCATTATATTGAACTCGTGCATGACATCCATCACAGTGGAGAGTCAGCATTCGGTTTTCGCGACCCACGGCTTGCCGGACATCCTGGTCAGTGACAATGCCCCGTGTTTTACCAGCCATGAATTCCAGGAGTTTATGTCGCGCAATAGGATCAAGCACACCCGGACAGCGCCGTTCAAGCTGGCTTCCAATGGCCAGGCGGAACGGGCGGTCCAAGTCATAAAGCAAGGCATGCTACGCATCCAAGGACCCTCCTTTCAGTACCACCTAACGCGCCTCCTGCTGGCCTACAGGTCCCGGCTACATTCGCCCATGCGAGTCCCGCCAGCGGAACTCCTCATGAAATGCACGCTCAAGACGCAACTGTCCCTCATTCACCCAGCCCTGGAAGACATTGTTGAGGCCAAGCGCCAGTCCCAAACCGAGCTCCATGATCGAGGCTCAAGGGGGAGGTGTATAGAAATAGATGACCTAGTATTTGTTCTTGACCATGCTTTGGGACCCAAATGGCTTGAGGGCACCGTAATTGGCAAAGAAGGAAACAGGGTCATGGTGGTCAGGCTAAACAATGGGCAGATATGCCGCAAACACTTGGACCAAGTAAAAACAAGGTTCAGCATAGACATCGAGGAACCGGAAGAAGAGCATGATGAGACAGCACCCACACCACTGCCAGCGTACAAGCAACAAAGACAGCCCTCAGCATGCACAGTCCCTGCGGCCAGCCCGGACAGGCCAGAATCACCTCAAGTGACAGAGACGCGTGCTGAGGCTCAGCCACCAGAGTCACAACTGCGGAGCTCCACGAGACAGCGCCGACCACCCAATAGACTTAACCTCTGAAACTAAAAGACTTAAGGGGGGAGGTGATGTCATGTATTTCACCATCTTGCAATGACAATAGTTATGTAACTGTAACTCATACACACTGTACCTGTACCCTTGAAATGCACACCCTGACCACAGGGGGTGAGCTTGCAGGAGACACTCCTCACCTGGGTTTCCAGGTATAAAAGGGGAGGGCCCACCCAGGGTCAGCACTCTTTGGTCCTGGAAATAAAGTGAAGGTCACAGAGTGACCGTGTCTGATATATACATGCCATGTGTGAGTTTGTAACAAGGTGCAGAGACACCACACATGGGGTGCACACATTCACCACGAATTGTCCCCCGATAATGCTGAATGTTGAACTAAATGGACTCCCGGTGTCAATGATGCTGGACACGGGCACGAGCCAGTCCATCATGGGCAAAAAGACTTTCGAAAGGTTGTGGTGCATCAAGGCCTCAAGGACAGTCTTAACTCCAGTTCACATGAGACTAAGAACTTACACTAAAGAACTGATTCCTGTAATCGGCAGTGCTACCGTAAAGGTCTCCTATGATGGAGCGGTGCACAAGCTACCACTCTGGGTGGTACCGGGCAATGGTCTCACGCTACTCGACATGAGCTGGCTGGGAAAGATATGTTGGAACTGGGACGACGCCGAGCACTATCGCCCGCTGACGACACTTCATGTATCCAGGTCTTAAACAAGTTCCCTTCGCTGTTCGCACCAGGCATCGGGAAATTTCAAGGAGCAAAAGTGCAGATCCACCTAATTCCGGGGGCGCAAAACATCCATCACAAGGTGAGAGCAGAACCGTACATGATGAGAGAAATGGTAGAGATCGAGCTAGACCGGCTGCAACGAGAGGGCATCATTTCATCGATCGAGTTCGGCGAGTGGGCCAGTCCTATTGTCCCAGTCCTCAAGGGAGACAGCACCGTCAGAATCTGTGACGATTACAAAGTCACTATCAATCGTTTCTCCCTGCAGGACCAATACCCACTACCAAAAGCCGACGACCTCTTTGCAACACTGGCGGGAGGAAAGACGTTCACGAAGCTGGATCTGACTTCAGCCTACATGACGCAGGAACTGGCGGAATCATCGAAGGCCCTCACCTGCATCAACACGCACAAAGGTCTTTTTGTTTACAACAGATGCCCGTTTGGAATTCGATCAGCGGCGGTGATATTCCAGAGAAACATGGAAAGTTTACTGAAGTCGGTCCCGCACACCATGGTTTTCCAGGACAACATCTTGATCACAGATCGGAACACAGTCGAGCACCTGCAGAACCTGGAGGAGGTTCTTAGTCGACTCAACCGTGTGGGGCTCAGGTTAAAACGCTCAAAGTGCATTTTCCTGGTGCCTGAAGTGGAGTTCCTAGGAAGGAGGATTGCGGCAGGCGGTATCAGACCCACCAACGCGAAGACAGAGGCAATCGAGAACGCACCGAGGCCACAGAACGTGACGGAGCTGCGGTCGTTTCTGGGACTCCTGAACTACTTTGGTAACTTCTTACCGGGTCTCAGCACACTGTTAGAACCACTGCATGTCTTACTACGAAAAGGAAGTGAATGGGTTTGGGGCAAAAGCCAAGAAAATGCCTTTGTAAAAACGAGAAAATTGTTATGCTCAAACAAATTGCTTGTGTTGTATGATCCATGTAAGCGTTTGGTACTAGCATGTGATGCGTCGTCATATGGCGTCGAGTGTGTATTGCAACAAGCTCATGATTTAGGGAAACTGCAACCAGTTGCTTATGCATCCAGGAGTCTGTCTAAAGCTGAGAGAGCCTACAGCATTATTGAAAAAGAAGCGTCAGCGTGTGTCTATGCGGTAAAGAAAATGCATCAATACCTGTTTGGGCTAAAATTCGAATTGGAAAGTTACCATAAGCCACTTATATCACTGTTTTCCGAAGTAAAGGGATAAATACCAACGCATCGGCCTGCATCCAGAGATGGGCGCTCATGTTGTCCGCGTACAATTACTCCATCCGCCACAGGCCAGGCACAGAAAACTGCGCCGATGCTCTCAGTCGGCTGCCATTGACCACCACAGGGTGGAAATGGTGCAGCTCGCTGATCTAGCCATGGTTATGGAAGCATTTGAGAGTGAGCAATCACCTGTCACAGCCCAGCAGATCAAAATCTGGACAAGCAAGGGGCCCTTATTATCTCTAGTCAAAAGCTGTGTGCTTCACGGGAGCTGGTCCAGTGTCCCAGTGAAAATATAGGAAGAGATAAAGCCGTTCCAGAGGCGCAAAGATGAAATGTCTATACAGGCAGACAGTCTTCTGTGGGGCAATCGAGTAGTGGTCCCTAAGAAGGACAGAGACACCTTCATCAATGACCTCCATGGTACCCACCCAGGCATTGTAATGATGAAAGTGATAGCCAGATCCCATGTGTGGTGGCCCGGTATTGATGCGGACTTAGAGTCCTGCGTTCACAGATGTAACATGTGCTCGCAGTTAAGCAATGTACCCAGGGAGGCGCTGCTAAGTTTATGGTCTTGGCCCTCCACACCTTGGCCTAGGGTACACGTCGACTATGCAGGCCCATTCCTGGGTAAAATGTTCCTTGTAGTTGTAGACATGTACTCCAAGTGGATTGAATGTGAGATAATGTCGGCTAGCATGTCCGCTGCCACCACTGAAAGCCTGCGGGCCATGTGTGCCACACACGGCCTACCCGATGTCCTGGTGAGTGACAACGGGCCATGTTTTACCAGTGTTGAGTTCAAAGAATTCATGACCCGTAACGGGATCAAACATGTCACATCTGCCCCGTTTAAACCAGCGTCCAATGGTCAGGCAGAGAGAGCAGTGCAAACCATCAAGCAAGGCTTGAAGAGGGTAACTGAAGGCTCACTGCAGACTCGCCTATCCCGAGTCCTGCTTAACTACCGCACGAGACCCCACTCACTGGGATCCCACCTGCTGAACTGCTCATGAAAAGAGCATTTAAGACAAGACTTTTGTTCGTTCACCCTGATCTACATGAACAGGCAGAGAGCAGGCAGCTTCAACAAAGTGCATACCATGATAGTGCAAATGTGTCACGCGAGATTGAAGTTAATGATCCTGTATTTGTATTAAATTATGGACAACGTCCCAAGTGGCTTCCCGACACTGTCGTGGCCAAAGAGGGGAGCAGGGTGTTTCGGGTCAAACTTTCAAATGGACTAAATTCACCGGAAAAACTTGGACCAAATCAAACTCAGATTCATGGACTACCCTGAGCAACCCACCTTGGACCCTACCTTTTTTGATCCCCCAACACACACACCAGTGGCAACCGACACCACGGTTGACCACGAAGCAGAACCCATCATCCACAGCAGCCCTGCAGGACCCAACACACCAGGCAGCCCATCAAGGCCAGCTGCACAGCAGCCCAGCGAGGGTCCAACAAATGATTCAACAACACCAGCTTTCAGACCGAGACGATCAACCAGGACAAGAGCCCCAGATCGACTCACATTATAAATAGTTACACTATATACTTTGGGTGGGAATGTTGTTATCTATATGGACTTATATTTACTGTGTACAGCCACAAGAGGGCTCATTCCCCAGAGTCCCAAGGGATTCCATAACGCCTCACTGGTTGGAGAGGCATTCTGGAGACCTGCAATAAAAGACTAAGGTCACACTTTACTTTGAACTCACAGTGTTCAGTCTGACTCTTTCTCCATACACAACAGAGCCAATGTTGAGGACTCCCAGGGGCACACCTTCTTGACGATATACCACTCTGGTGCCACCTCTGGTGGGTCTGTCCTGCCGGTGGTACAGGGCCCACCCATGGATCGTGATGGAGGAGTCAGAATTTCTCAATCTAATTTTCCTACAAAGCATTTGTATATGACATTTTGAACTACATTATTATTAATAATGTTATGAGTAACAAATTGTGGAGTCAAGAATGTATTGCTAAGCAATTTCACCACTTTAGTTTATACCTATATAACCCACTGAAACTGCCACTTGCGTCAATTTGTTACTTAACCATAGTGCAGAATCAATTAAAACAAATCCCATTAAGGAGTATTACATAATTCAGAAGCTGCTATTTTAGCACAGAGCATGATTTCACCTGTTGTTAGCTTTAATTCCCTGTACCAATCATCATCATAGGCAGTCCCTCAGAATTGAGGAAGACTTGCTTCCACTCTAAAAATGAGTCCTTAGGTGGCTGAACAGCCCAATACGAGAACCACAGTCCCTGTCACAGGTGGGACAGATAGTTGTTGAGGGAAGGGATGGGTGGGGCTGGTTTGCCGCACGCTCTTTCTGCTGCCTGCGCTTGATTTCTGCATGCTCTCGGTGATGAGACTTGAGTTGCTCAGCGCCCTCCCGATTGCACTTTCTCCACTTAGGGCGGTCTTTGGCCATGGTCTCCCAGGTGTCAGTGGGGATGTTGCACTTTATCAGAGAGGCTTTGGGGGTGTCCTTGTAATACTTCCTCTGCCTACCTTTGACTTGTTTGCCGTAAAGGAGTTCCGAGTAGATTGCTTGCTTTGGGAGTCTCGTGTCTGGTATGCGGACAATGTGGCCTGTCCAACGGAGCTGATCAAGTGTGGTCAGTGCTTCAATGCTGGGGATGTTGGCCTGGTCGAGGACACTGATGTTGGTGCACCTGTCCTCCCAGGGGATTTGCAGGATCTTGCGGAGACATTGTTGGTGGTATTTCTCCAGCGACTTGAGGTGTCTACTGTACATGGTCCATGCCTCTGAGCCGTGTACAAGAGGGCGGCTATTACTACAGCCCTGTAGACCATGAGCTTGGTGGCAGATTTGAGGGCCTGGTCTTTAAACACTCTTTTCCTCAGGCGGCCGAAGGCTGCAGTGGCGCACTGGAGGCGATGTTGAATCTTGTCGTCAATGTCTGCTCTTGTTGATAGGAGGCTCCCAAGGTCTGGGAAAAGGTCCACGTTGTACCAGTAGGTGGTGTTCAAGTACTGTATGTGTTGCAGTGCTTCTCAGAATAATGCACCAAAATTCCACAAAATATTGAGCTACTGTACCTGATCTAAGTTGACATGTAGACTATCATCAAAAATACATTAATTGTATGATAAATGTATATGGTAACATGACTATCTTGTTTAAAATGCCAGATATGCCTTGAAAGTTAAAATTAAAATCATTAAATAGCTTTGTTACTCTTTAAGGCATGATGGATTTTACGCTTTACGATTTCTACTTCATCTATGTTTTCTGCAATTGATATTTTCAATTAAATTTAATGATGTTGTAATTTTAAAAAAGCTACAGTGGTTTCAGGCTAATACAGATGAATGAGGTTAATGAAAGCCAAATATTGAGTTACCTTGTGACAAAGGTGTTTCATTATCATATCGGACTGCCTGTGCATAGCCAAATAAATTAAATTAAAGATGATTTTGTACTTCACCTCTGATGGTATATATTGAATTGATGACAAAGTTGAAGTTATCTGGGTGAATGAACTACAGGCTATTGTCCTCACTGATTGAAAACCAGCATATTTAATCTTATTGAAGATTATGCTTGAGGTGCACAGGAAACATGAGAAGAACTAAGACTGAAGCAAAATTGAGTCAAAAGCACAAAGGTTTAAACGTACATGGCATGAAGTATCTATTACTATTTTAAAAAGAAAAATGATCAAATTTAACTTACACAGCTAAAGAGAACAAATGAATCAAAATATCATATTAAAAAGTAGCATTTACTTTTCAGATGCAGATATTTTCTGAAATAAAAGCATTATTTATGACGTCAGTGATGAAATAAATGTGCAAGTATATATATTTTGTCCTAAATAAATGGTACAATTAATATGGCACCAACTACATAGAGCATTTTCCTTTATGTTTTACCTAATGCTAAGCACTCTCATACAGTTTTCCACCAAAGCACACCACATGAAGACACTAATTTTCAGCAATGTACATGAAAAATTCACCACAATCTTGTCACAAATTTGTGGCTGAAATGCACTGTCAAATTTGATGTAACCCTGCAATTTTTTTCCTTTATGGCTTAGAGCCATTGTAGAAATTTTAAAGGGCATGGGGAAAGTGGAAGATTTACAGCATTCTGTTTTAAAGTAGAAGCAATTAACTCTCCAGCAGTGCAGAAAACAGCTTTTGGAGATATATTTATTGATGTGTAGATTTTGTCGTACTGTGACATTTTAAGACAAATTGCTGTAGCAGTAATTAAGGCTGCTGAAGGTGAGTTGACAAGTATAATGCAATGATAAAAGACCCGAGTAAAGGGCAAGTGGACTAGATTGGCCAAGAGCTTCAGTATTTTGTTCCTGCACATTGATTTCTCAATCAAAGTTACCTTTGGATCAGTGGTGAAGATTATTAATGTAAACCATTTAAGATTTTCCAAGTGCAGCTCTAAATGTAAAAGGATGCCCTTTATTGCTACTTTTGATAGGAATGTGTTGGGCAAAATTTGGATATTCAATTTGGATCCCCACGCCTATTTAACCAAATTAGAACTCTTGTTTTAATTTTCTTTCTATATACTGTAAAAAATCACAAGAAAAGGCACAAAATCATTCAAAAAATTATCAATTTACAATCTCAACCATCAGATACCTGTCAGCTTCAACTTATAAACTGTAAAAGGCACAGTGAGAGATGTTAAGATGGTGCCCAGCTAAAGGAATTGTGTATTTTTCCCTCTGCTAATTTTCTCCCCTCTATCTTCTCTCCTAAAGGCATTGACTTCTTGCAAGGGGCAGTTGCATAGGTGCCAACTATCCCACAGTACCTCACCTAAGAAGGCTTTCATTAATTTCAACAGGCTACTTGACAGCAGGGGAATGAATATTGACACACAAGCACTTGCAGTACAGGTTACTGGACTGTGATTGAAAGCCAGAGCCACGGCTGAAATTTCTTAACCCAACGGCACTGAGGTCAATTGTCGAGCTACTGAGATGAGCTAACTCAGCACAGATTGGCAATGAAACTGCAGAGAGTTGCAATGGAGAAAGAGAGTTTAGGGGCTAGATATGAGAGAAGAATTCCCCCCTATTATATATATCACCTGTATCCTCTCCAGCAGTATTAAAAGTGTCTCGCTAGCTACATGAGCTGTATTCATGTCTTGCATGTAATATTCAGTCTTGAGCTTTTTGGAGAGGCAAGAGTTGTTGAGGAGAAAAGAAGTGTTTGGAATGAAAGAGGAAACAGCTTCTTAAACACAGTCTCAGCACTGGAGGAGGTGTGGAAGTCCCATTTGAAGTCAAAGTAGCTTGTAAAGCTAAGAATGCCAATAGGTGACTAAAATGAAGCCATCAATGGCTAGATGTGCTAGCTGTGACTGGATTTACAAGCAACATTAAGAAACTTGTCATCCCCTTGCACTGACACCCCCGACCTAGGAGGGAACACCTGAGTAGCAGCGGGGATAAAAGCAGCAGCACATAGCCCCTGCAGGGAGCAGCGCGAGCAGGTAAGAGAGGGCGACAAAGGAGAACAGGGTGACTATATTTGACGTCACAGGAAAGCAGGGAAGCGATTGGTTGGTGAGTTTTTCCCTCTCTTTTCTTGCTTTAAATTAAGGGTCTTTGATTAGGGGCCGGGATTAATAACTAAAAACTAAATCTAATTAATTAAATACATTAGAGATGGCAGGACAAGCGATGTGTTTCTGCTGTTGCATGTGGGAGCTGGTTGACCCCATTGAGGTCCACGGCGACCACATCTGCAGCAAGTGTTTGCAACACGAGGAACTTCGGCTCCGTGTTGATGAGCTGGAGTCCGAGCTGCGGACACGATGACACATTAGGGAGGGGCAGAGTTACCTGGACACCCCGATCCAGGAGCTAGTCAAACCAATTAGAGTAATTAATTCAAATTCGATCCGTGGTCAGGGACATGAGGGAGTGACTATGAGTGAGGGAGGTATGGGGACCCAGGATGGAGTGATGGAGGAGACTCAGCCCTTGCTCTTGTCCAACAGGTTCGAGGCTTTTGCTCCCTGTGTGGATGAGAGCAGGGACTGCAGGGAGGATGAGCAAACTGACCATAGCAGCATGGTACAGGGGGCCATTCAAATGGGGGGAGTAAAAAGAAACATTGTAGTGGTAGGGGACAGTATCATTAGGGGGATAGATACTGTTCTCTGCAGCCGAGAGCGTGAGTCCCGAAGGCTGTGTTGCCTGCCCAGTGCCAGGGTTAAGGACATCTCCTCAGGGCTGGAGAGGAACTTGGAGTGGGAGGGGGAAGATCCAGTTGCCGTGGTCCACGTAGGTACCAATGACATAGATAGGACAAAGACAAATTTGCATAGGGTAAATAAGATCAGGGAGTTAAACATGTGGCTCAAAGACTGGTGTGGGAGAAATGGGTTTTGGTTCGTGGGACCAGTACTGGGGTAAGAGGGAGCTGTTCCATTGGGACGGGCTCCATTTAGACCGTGCTGGGACTAGGGTCCTGGTGAATCAAATAACTAGGGCTGTAGAGAGGGCTTTAAACTAATTAATGGGGGGGAGGATTCAGGTGAGCAAAAATTTTAAAAGTCAAAGAATAAGGAGAAGGCAATAGAGCAGGGTCGCTCTGGGGGAAATGAAACCAGAGTGTGCCAGGAATGGACAGAATGTATAAACATAAAAGGTGAATCAGAATGTGGGGTCAAAGCTGGAAAAAATGGTAAAAAAACAAATTTAAAAGCTCTTTATCTAAATGCATGTAGCATTTGTAACAAAATAGATGAGTTGACGGCACAAATAGATACAAATGGGTATGATCTGATCGCCATTACAGAGACGTGGTTGCAAAGTGACCAGGAATAGGAACTAAATATTCAGGGGTATTTGACAATTCGGAAGGACAGACAGATGTAGGGTAGCACTGGTTAATAAAGGATGAGATCAATGCATTAGTGAGAAATGATATTGGCTCAGAAGATCAAGATGTTGAATCACTTTGGGTGGAGATAAGGAATAATAAGGGGGAAAAGTCGCTGATGGGTGTAGTCTCTAGGCCCCCTAACAGTAGCTACACTGTTGGATGGAGTATAAATCAAGAAATAATGGAAGCTTGTAATAAAGGAACGGCAATAACCATGGGCGATTTTAACCTTCATATTGATTGGGCAAAGCAAATTAGCCAGGGTAGCCTTAGGAAGAGTTCATAGAGTGTATCGGGATAGTTTCTTTGAACAGTACATTGCGGAACCAACCAGGGAGCAGGCTATTCTGGATTTGGTACTGTATAATGAGACAGGATTAATAAATGATCTTGTAGTGAAGGATCCTCTAGGAATGAGTGATCATAGCATGGTTGAATTTCAAATTCAATTGGAGGGTGAGAAAGATGGATCCCAAACCAGTGTCCTAAGCTTAAATAAAGGAGACTACAAAAGTATGAGGATAGAGCTGGCTAAAGTGGACCGGAAAAATAGATTAAAGCATGGGACGGTTGATGAACAGTGGCAGTAAGGAGATATTTCATAACGTGCAACAAAAATATATCCCAATGCGAAAGAAAGACTGTAAGAGAAGGGATAACCATCTGTGGCTAGCTAAGGAAATAAGGAATGGTATCAAATTGAAAATAAGGGCATAAAATATGGCCAAGACTAGTGGGAGGCCAGAGGATTGGGAAACTTTTAAAAGCCAGCAAAGAACGACGAAAAAAAATGATAAAGAGAGGGAAGATAGATTATGAAAGTAAACTAGCGCGAAATATAAAAACAGATAGTAAGAGTTTCTACAGGTAAATAAAAAGGAAAAGAGTGGCTAAAGTAAATGTTGGTCTCCGAGTGGATGAGACGGGGGAATTAATAATGGAGAACAGGAAAATGGCAGAAATATTGAACAAATATTTTGTATCGGTCTTCATGGTAGAAGACACTAAAAACATCCCAATAGTGGATAATCAAGAGGCTATAGGGTGGGAGGAACTTAATACAATCACTATCACTAATGAAGTAGTACTCGGTAAAATAATGGGACTAAAGGTGGACAAGTCCCTGGACCTGATGGCTTACATCCTAGGGTCTTAAAAGAAGTGGCTGCAGTGATAGTGGATGCATTGGTTGTAATCTACCAAAATTCCCTGGATTCTGGGGTGGTCCCTGCAGATTGGAAAACCGTAAATGTAACGCCCCTATTTAAAAAAGGAGGCAGGCAAAAAGCAAGAAACTATAGACCAGTTAGCGTAACATCTGTCGTTGGGAAAATGCTGGAGTCTATTATTAAGGAAGCAGTAGTGGGGCATTTGGAAAATCATAATTCAATCAAGCAGAGTTAGTATGGTTTTATGAAAGGGAAATTATGTTTGGCAAATTTGCTGGAGTTCTTTGAGGATGTAACGAGCAGGGGAAACCAATGGACGTGGTGTATTTGGATTTCCGAAAGGCATTCGATATAGTACCGCATAAAAGGTTACTGCACAAGATAAAAGTTCATGGGGTTGGCGGTAATATATTAGCATGGATAGAGGACTCGCTAACTAATAGAAAACAGAGTCGGGATAAATGGGTAATTTTACAGTTGGCAAACAGTAACTAGTGGGGTGCCGAAGGGATCAGGGTCCTCAAACTATTTACAATCTGTATTAATGACTTTGATGAAGGGACCGAGTGCATCGTAGCCAAGTTTGTTGACGATACAAAGATGGGTGGGAAAGCAAATTGTGAGGAGGACACAAAAAATCAGCAAAGGGTAAGTGAGTGGGCAAAAATTTGGCAGATGTAGTATAATGTGGGAAAATGTGAGGTTATCCACTTTGGCAGAAAAAAAATAGAAAAGCAAATTAGAGTCTAAATGGAGAAAAATTGCAAAGTGCTGCAGTATAAAGGGACCTGGGAGTCCTTGTGCATGAAACAGAAAAAGTTAGTATGCAGGTACAGCAAGTAATCAGGAAGGCAAATGGAATGTTGGCCTTTATTGCAAGGGGGATAGAGTATAAAAGCAGAGAAGTCCTGCTGCAACTGTACAGGGTATTGGTGAGGCCACACCTAGAGTACTGCATACAGTTTTGGTCTCCATATTTAAGGAAGGATATACTTGTATTGGAGGCTGTTCAGAGAAGGTTCACTAGGTTGATTCCGGAGATGAGGGGGTTGACTTATGAAGGTAGGTTGAGTAGGTTGGGCCTATACTCATTGGAGTTCAGAAGAATGAGAGATGATCTTATCGAAACATATAAGATAATGAGGGGGCTCAACGAGGTGGATGCAGAGAGGACTTTTCCACTCATAGGGGAAACTAAAAGTCTCAGACTAAGGCGTCGCCTATTTAAAACTGAGATAAGGAGGAATTTCTTCTCTCAGAGGGTTGTAAATCTGCAGAATTCTCTGCCCCAGAGAGCTGTGGAGGCTGGGTCATTGAATATATTTAAGGCGGAGATAGACAGATTTTTGAACGATAAGGGAATAAAGGGTTATGGGGAACAGACAGGGAAGTGGAGCAGAGTCCATGATCAGATTAGCCATGATCTTATTAAATGGCGGAGCAGGCTCGAGGGGCTAGGTGGCCTACTCCTGCTCTTATTTCTTATGTTCTTATGTTCTTATGACAGCAGGATCAATGGCAAATGCAAACCATTTACGTATGTCACATATCACAGCTATTGCAGCATCTCACAAAGATGGCTAATTTAAATACTAAGCGTGCACTTCCTGTGTGGATTAAGCACGTGCAAGAAACAAGTTGTTGCAGGGTTAGTATATCTGACACTGCAACAGATTTAAAGAGTCACAGCTGTGTCTCAAAAATAAACTGAGCAGTGTATAAGTGGTCCAATACCTAACTTTCCAAACTGGAAAGAAGTGGGACAAGGCTGAAGTGCAAAGCAGCTCGACCAGAGGGGGGGATTTCTTTCTTTACAGAGAAGGACCTGTAGGTGATGCTGCAGGAAGTGCAGCAAAGAAGGTTTTTATCATTGGATCCAAGGGCATTGCCTCAGAAAACTGCAGTGAGGCATGCATTGGTTGAGGTCACTGAACAGGTCAATGTGGTGTCACTGGTGAGGAGGGTGGTGTCTCAGATCCAGAAGAAATTTTCTACCCTCACGAAGTTTGCCAAAGAAAGTGTATTGATGCAATACCTGCCATTTTACCTCTTCCCTTCCCACTATCCAGGGCCCCAAACACTCCTTCCAGGTGAAACAGTGATTTACTTATACTCCTTTTAATTTAGTATACTGTATTCACTGCTCATGATGTGGTCTCCTCTACATTGGGGAGACCAAACGCAGATTGGGTGACCACTTTGCGGAACAGCTCCGTTCAGTCCGTAAGTGTGACCCCGAGCTTCCGATCGCCTGTCATTTTAATTCTCCACTCCACTCCCACTCTGACCTCTCCGTCCTTGGCCTCTTACACTGTTCCATTGAAGCTCAACGTAAACTCGAGGAGCAAGACCTCATCTTTCATTTAGGCACTTTACAGCTTTCTGGACTCAACATCGAGTTCAACAATTTCAGACCATAACCTCTGCCCCTATTCCTCCTCGCCATGGCAGCGGTTGATGATTCTGCCATTTCCATCTGGACTCATCTCCTTTTGCCTTGTACCATCATCCCTTTTGTCTCTTAATCTCTTCTGCCTTCCATCCAGAGTGTCTAAAACATTGAACTCCATTGACTGGAGATAACCACTACTTTGGCTTTCAAAGATAACCGATACAACCACTTAAGTTTCATCCTGAAGATTTCCTTGAATATCATATATCATTTTAACATAAACATTTTCTGCCAGAAGGTAGTAGTTGGACATTGGCCGTAAGTGCTCAGACCTTCCCTTTTGTTCTTTCCTCTCCTGCCCCCCTTTCCCTTATACTTATTTAAAAATCTGTTACATCTCTAACTTCTTTCAGTTCTGATGAAGGGTCATCGACCTGAAATGTTGGGGTCGAAATTCAATGCCACCACTAAGCTGGTTGCAGCGGCCATTGGATCCAAATTCACCTTTTTGACCCCCCAAAAATCCTCCAGTGCCAATTGCATTTCAAATCTGATAGTTTGCAACGGTGTGAGTGGGTTGATTGGGGCACTATTCCCATGGGGAAATTCGCCCTTAGGGTGACTGGTAGCCAACGAGCCAGCTGCTTCTTGGCCTTCTTAAAGACCAGGGTTTGCAGCTAGACCCCGAGGAGGAAGAAGTGGTGTACGGGAAGAAAGGCAATGTGGTTTTCTGATTCCGAGCTGGAGACCTTGATACAGGTGATTGAGGGAAGGAGGCGAGTCCTCTACCCAGATGTAGGGAGACCGACTCACCAACAGTTTAGTACTGTCTGGAGGGAGATAGCGGAAGTGGTGTCGGGGACCTCCATCCATAATAGGACGGCGATCCAATGTAGAAAAAGGATGAACTACATCATTCGTTTGATGAAAGTGAGTACCTGTTCTACCAAATGCTAATCTTCTGTTATGTATACAATAAAGGTTCAAACTGAGTACTGTTTAACTCAGCAAGGTACGACCTTGGCTGTGCTTTATTTAGTCGCAAAGTGTCTGACTCACAAAATGGCTGGCCTTTTATACACGAGCAGCACCATGTGCGTGCTGCTCAGTGGCCTCCAACAATGACACCATCTGGTGGCTACAAGCAGCATGTATATACATGACAATACCCTCCTCTGAGATCTTATCACAGTCTTTCACAGGTTGAGACGGTCTGGTGCTTTACACTCCCGGGTTGACCGTCTCAGTTCAATTCCGGCCTTGGGTGAGTGTGTGGAGTCTGTTGTGGCTGGTGGCTGGATGGCTGAATGGCTGACTTGTTGGGGGTGGCAGTGGCCATGTCAGGAATTGCAAGTCCATTTTTTTATTGAACAAGTCCGTGATGGAAATTCTGGGTTCACTGATGACCCTTGACCCACTGAAGGCTGCTGGTAGGTTGGTTGGTCGTCGATGGTTTCTTTGTCCGACTGCTCTGGCTCGTCTGTGTGCATCAGCTTTGTCTGATCCATGTGTTTCCTGCAAGTTTGCTCATTCTTGAGCTTAATAACAAAGACTCTGTTGCCCTCCTTGGCCATGAACGTGCCAGCGATCCATTTGGGACCCTGACCATAATTCAACACATATATAGGATCATTAACAGAATTCTCTCGTGACACAGTTGCGTGATCATGGTACCCTTGTTGAATGTCTTCTGTATTCAACATGATTACTTAAATCCGGGTGTACAAGCAATAACTTGGTCTTAAGACCTCTTTTCATCATGAGTTCAGCAGGCAAGACCCCTGTGAGTGTGTGGGGTCTTGTCCTGTAACTCAGCAGTATGCAAGACAAGTGGGTCTGCAGTGACCCTTGGGTTACTCTCCTCATGATTTGTTTGATAATTTGTACTGCATGTTCTGCTTGCCCGTTGGACGCGGACTTGAATGGTACTGACCTTACATGTTTTATGCCGTTAAGTTTTACAAACTCTTGAAACTCCTGACTGGTGAAGCATGACCCATTGTTGCTCACCACTATGTTAGGCAGACCATGTATCGTGAACATGACATTGAGATTCTCTATGGTTGCCATGGATGTACTGGATGACATGATTATGTATTCTATCCACTTTGAATAAGCATCCACCACCACTAAAAACATCTTGCCCAGGAAGGGACCTGCAAAATCTACATGGATCCTAGACCAAGGTTTGGATGGCCATGACCACAGACTCAGCGGCGATTCCGCTGGTGTTTTGCGGAGCTGCATGCAGGTGTTGCACTGTTGCATCCATGCTTCAGAATCAATTCCTGGCCACCATACGTGGGACCAGATGATGGCCTTCATCATCACTATACTAGGATGTGTGCTGTGTAACTCATGCACAAACTTCTCTCTCCCTTTCTTCGGCATTACAACACGATTACCCCACAATACGCAATCTGCTTGAATAGACAATTTGTCCTTGTGACGAATGTATGGTTTGACCTCCTCGCACATTTGCTTAGTTATGGCAGACCATTCCCCTTTGAGGATGCAGCCCTTTACCACCGATAATATCGCGTCCTGGCTGGTCCAGGTCTTAACTTGTTGAGCCATGACAGGGGTACCTTCACTCTCAAAAGCATCCTGATTAACATTAAATCTGCCGGTTGTGGCGTTTCCGCGTCCACTGTGGGCAACGGCAACCGGCTCAAAGCATCGGCACAATTCTCTGTGCCAGGTCTGTGACGAATGACATAATCATAGGCAGATAATGTCAGCGCCCACCTTTGGATGTGGGATGAAGCGTTGGTATTGATACCTTTGCTCTCGGAAAACAACAAAATGAGCGGCTTGTGATCGGTCTTTAATTCGAACCTCAGGTCGAACAGGTATTGATGCATCTTTTTAATACCGTACACGCGCGCTAAAACTCCTTTTTCTACCACACTGTAGGCTCTTTCTGCTTTAGACAAACTTTTGGATGCATACACGACAGGTTGAAGTTTTTCCGACTCATTGGCTTGTTGTAACACGCAACCAATTCAACATGACGATGCGTCACAGGTCAAAACTAAACGTTTACATGGATCATAATGTACTAGCAGCTTGTTTGAGTAAAGCAGATTGGTGGCTTTCTCGAAAGCTCTGTCTTGCAATGCGCCCCACACCCAGTTGTTGCCTTTTCTCAATAGCATGTGCAGTGGTTCAAGTAAGGTGCTCAATTTAGGTAGAAAGTTACCAAAGTAGTTGAGTAGACCCAGGAATGAACGCAGCTCCGTCATGTTCTGCGGCTTGGGTGCATTCTTGATGGCCTTGGTTTTCACGTCAGTAGGTCTGATGCCATCAGCGGCAATTTTCCTCCCGAGGAATTCGACCTCTGGTGCCATGAAGCCCACTTCGAGCGTTTCAGTCTGAGTCCCACTCTGTCCAAACGCAGTAAACCCTCTTCCAGGTTGTTCAAATGTTCCTTGGAGTCACGACCGGTGATCTGGATGTCATCTTGGAACACGACGGTTCTGGGAACGGACTTCAGTAGACTTTCCATATTCCTCTGGAATATTGCTGCAGCCGAGAGAATTCCAAACGGGCACCTGTGGTAAATAAACAGTCCTTTGTGTGTGTTAATGCACATAAGTCTCTTCAATGTCTCGACCAACTCCTGCGTAATATAGGCCGAAGTCAAGTCCAGTTTTGTGAATGACTTCCCTCCGGCTAGCGTCGCAAACAAGTCATCAGCCTTCGGTAATGGGTACTGATCTTGTTTCGAAACCCTGTTGATTGTAGCCTTGTAATCTCCACAGATTCTGACTGTGCCATCACTTTTCAGCACAGGAACAATGGGGCTGACCCAGTCATTAAATTCAACCGATGATATGCTCCCTTCATGCTGGAGTCTGTCCAGTTCAATTTCAATCTTCTCCCTCATCATATACGGAACTGCCCAAGCTTTATGATGGATGGGTCTTGCATCTGAGTCTGCGTGTATCTGCACCTTGGCTCCTGTGAAGGTGCCAATACCTGGTTCGAACAGCGAGGGGAACTTGCTCAATACTTAGGCACATGTATCTTCCTCCGACAGCAACGCCTTTATGTCGGTCCAGTCACATCTGATTTTCTCCCACCAGCTCCTGCCGAACAGCGTTGGTCCATTGCCTGGGACAATCCATAGCGGTAATTTGTGAACCGCACCGTTATACGACACGTTAATTTGTGCACTGCCAATCACCTTTATCAGTTCTTTGGTGTACATGCGCAGCTTTGCGTTACCAGGGCTCAGCCTGGGCCTCGCAGTCTTAGTATCCCGCAACTTATTAAATGCCCTCTTGTTCATGATCGATTGACTCGCTCCAATTCCATCGATACTAGTATCCCGTTAAACTTCACATGAATCAAAATTGGTTTACTCTTGGTTATGAAAGAGTACAGTCCATAAACTTCCTCCTCTGGCATCTTTGATTGCATATCCGGATCTGCGCTAGTTTGACTCTCATCCTCCACATGGTGTGTCGCAGCTCGCTTGCTCATCTGCGGACACTTGTACTGGAGATGCCCCACTCTCAGACAGCCTTTACAACTATTTTACTTAAATCGGCACTGCTGGTGCCGATGATTTCCCCCACAACACCAACACGGAGAAGTCGGATACATTCCCGCTGGCGGACTTTGGGCAGCCACAGGTTTCGCGAACGCAGCTGGATAGGCCCTGCCATGTGCCGCTCTGCCGAACGCCGAATCAATCGCATTTACAGTACTTGCTGAGGTTCGGTTCTTCACCGCTATTTGCTTTAAACTCCTGTCCGTCGTCATACATGATTGAGTGATCTGGATCTCCCTTTTTAAATCCAACTCCTCCACCGCCAGAAGTTTGCACAGGATCACCTCGTGGTTGATACCGATAACAAAGAACTCCCGCAGCATGTCTACCAACACCGTTCTGAACTTGCACGGTCCCGCTAGACGTCTCAGGTCGGCAACGAATTCCGCCGCACTCTGGCCCTTCGATTGAATGTGTGTATAAAACCTGTATCTTGAGATGATGATGTCGTCATCTGGCTTGAGGTGCTCCCGTACCAATGTACACAATTCCTCGTACGTTTTCTCTGTTGGATCACTTGGCATGAGTAGATTTGTTATTAGACCGTAGATCTTTGAACCGCACACAGGAGGTTCGGAGCTGATCTGCATTGTCGGCCCCCTTCATTTTGTTGGCCACAAAGTACAGGTTCAAATGGCTCACAAAGTCTGCCCAATCTTCTCTCTCCACGAATCACTCCAAACATCCAATTGTGCTCATTTTGCAAATAAAGGTTCTTATATTCTTGTCGCCAAATGTTATGTATGCAATAAAGGTTCAAACTGAGTACTGTTTAACTAAGCAAGGTATGACCTTGGCTGTGCTTTATTTAGTCCCAAAGTGTCTGACTCACAAAGTGGCTGGCCTTTTATACCAGAACAGCACCATGTGCGTGCTGCTCAGTGGCCTCCAACAATGACACCATCTGATGGCTACAAACAGCTTGTACATACATGACACCTTCCATTTGCGATCCTCTCCTTCATCCTTCCCTTATTTTCCACCTTCACTCTTTAGTCGCTGACGCAGCATTTCATTGCTGAGGGCTCTATATAATATATATATATACCCATATATGTGTGTGTGTGGTTGCAATGGAGGCCCTCTCCTTTCACATTGACAGCTGCATGTCACGGACACACAATTGTGCTCTCATTTCTGATGCATCATCACGGTGCTACAAACCAACCATTTTTTGTTTTGCAGGCCAAACTTGCTCATAATCGCTTTGCGCAAAGAAGGACTGGTGTTGGCGATGCCGACATACAAGTCCTCACCCTCTTGGAATCGAGGGTCGAGGCTCTCGTGGGCAGACATGGTGCCTTCCCTATGGCCCAGGGCACTGACGTGCCGATGTGGGTAAGTGAAGGCCCTTCTTTAATGCTATCTCTCCCTGAATGCTGCAGCATCTACTGTGCCTTTCCCTCTGAAAGTCTACTACTTGTAGGCTCCATGCATAAATTCCCCACCTCCCCCTCATGGCAGGCCTTCTCCCATTTATGTTTGCAGATGAGACCCCCTCTGTGGGCTCCGGTACCCGTGATGCCGATGTGGGCAGCATGGGATGTGAAGGCCTTCCTTTAATGCTATCTCTCCCTGAAAGCAATAGCGCACACTGAGTTTTTCCTTCTGAAAATGTGCAAGTTGCAGCCTCCATGTGTCAATCCCCTACCTCCCCCTCATGGCCGCCCTTCTCCCATTGATGCTTGCAGATGAGAGGCCGAGTGGCAGCCGAGGCGAGGGGGCTGCTCCTCCTGAGACACCGGATGACGAGAGACTGTCGCGAAGCCTGCAGTAGACCCTTGATGAGAGCCAGCCAGACGAGCATATTGAGGACACTGAGTTTTTGAGCATTGCCGACACCCTGGATCTGACTTAATCTTTTGGTGACCTCAGTGATGAGGAAGAGGAAAAGGAGGACAGTGCTGAGAGCACTGTGTCACTGCTCCCACCCACACGCGCCAGCTCAGATACTGGGAGTGCACGGTCTGATGTAGTTAGTATAGTAGAGAGGTCTGTACTGGGTTTTGCACTAGGAAATATTAGGCTGCAGCATGGTGACTGGGCCAGGCAACCTTAGGTGCCACCTCTCTGGGGGGCGAGTCCGCACCAGAGTTCTATTGAGGAGGACTCAGACGAGCCCATCGATGTTGCGGCTTACGAGACAAGGGTGGAGGCCATGTATTCTCAGATGTTGGGGGCACTGGCAAGAGTGCCGGAGAGGCTGTCGGAAGTGGTGAGGAGCATGGAGGAGTCCTCCTCCCGCAGTGTCGGCAGCTCCGCGCACTCCATGGAGTCCATCATTGCCGGTGTGCAGACGATGGCGGACTCTCAGAGCGACCATGCAGATCCAGCTGTGAGGCCGCAACCTGTAAGTGATGTGGTAGCTGCCATTGCAGCACAGGCGCTAGGGAACAAGCGTATCGGTGCTGCTTTGGAGAGGATGGCCGCAGCTCTGCAAGAGTCGATGGAGCGTCTATGTGCTGTCATATCTGGTGGCTTTGACACTCTGGCTGCTCTCCTGCAGTCTCAGGTTGATGCCACCCGACACCTCACCGTTACCTTTGCGGCTGGGTCCACCACGGGCCACGGGGAACCTTCCAGTGTGACACCAAGGCACCGACTTGACCTACCTCAGATTGGTGATGGTGGTAATGCGCCATCCCCAATCAGTGACTCAAGCTCCTCGGGCCAAAATACGGATGATGCACTCCCTCAGGATCGCAGCATTCCTGGCCCCAGACCTAGCACTCTGCCAGTGTTTCCACGCATGGCCTCGTCCAAGCCAAGCCAGACTGAACCCTCCCAGGAGGGTGATGACCAGTTTCCAGCCAGGCATTCCAGGCCCAAAGCTGCTCGAGGGCATCCTAGAAGGACACCTGCAGCTTCCACACAGGGAACACAGCAGCTTTTCCATACCCATGAGGCAGCCACAGGGGAGACACTGAGGTGAAGTAGTAGGGTTGGCATGCGTAAGCGGGGTTATTTGGAAATGCACAAGGATGGCAAATGATGTTTATACCTTACTTTTCTGAACTGTTTATTGTTCTATTCGATGTTTGGAGTTATATTGATGATGTATTAAATCTTTATTTTTTGCACCTATATCTGGGCTGGTATACAATTTGTGACGGTGAGCAATGATGTTGGGATGGCCATGGAAAGTCGAATTTGAAGGGTCATGTGGGATGAAACTATCGGAATCGAGCAGCAATCAGACATGTCTGTACTTCTCTTGCAGGATTGGGATGGTGACGCCTCCTGGATGGCTCAGGACGCTCCTCCTCCTTCTCCTGCTGCTGTGCCTCCTCCTGCGGTGGTACTGCTGTTCATCCTGGAGATGCTGTCCCCTCATGACAGCCAGGTTATGCAGTCTGCAGCAGACGACCAAGAAGATAGAAACCCGTTCAGGCGAGTACTGCAATGTGCTACCAGAGCGGTCAGTGCAACAGGATCTTTGTTTCAGCGTGTCAATGCAGTGCTCGGCCGCAGTCCTAGGGTTGCAAAGTGGAGTGAGCAGCCAAGTGGACAGGGGATATCCCTTATCTCCAAGCAGCCACCCACAGTCCTGGTTTGGCCCGGTGAAGACGGCGGGCACACTGCTCTGGCACAGGATGAAGGCATCATGGTTGCTGCCTGGATACTGGGCATCAACTGCTAGGATCCTGGTCGCTGGTGGTCGCACATCAGCTGCACATTCAGGGAGTGGTACCCCTTTCTGTTAATAAACAGTTCGGGATGGTGTTGCGGCACCATCAGTCCGACATATGTGCAGTCGATGGGCCCCCTGCACCCCGGGGAACCCTGCAATTGGACAAATCCGGCCTGGCGCTCCACCTGTTTCTCTCTGGTCATGGCGAAGGAGATATATTGCACTCTTTGCATGTACAGCGCATTAGTGACCTGCCAGATGGAGCAATGGACGGAGAATTGGGAGATGTTCGAGATGTCTGCAATTGCAGACTGGAACAAGCCTGTTGCATAAAAGTTCAAAGCTATTGTTACTTTGGTCTCCATGCTGGGTGCTGTCCTCAGCCTTGTGTGAGGCTCCAAATCTGGCCGCAGGACACTGCAGAGCTCGGTCAAAACATCCTTCATGAATCTCAGCCTCCGCACGCGTTGCTTGTTGCTGAGCTGCAGGAAGGAGAAGTGACACCGGTACACCCTAGGACGGTAAGGCCGTCTTAGCAGAGGCATGTGCTGGGTCGCTCCCACGCCAGCTACATGGGTGCCTTCTCCCTATTCCTCATCATGTTGCGGAGTCTCTGCAGGCCGCTGCTGGTAAGGCTCCTTACCCACTATCTGGTGAGGGGCATCACCTCCTCCTCACGCCATCTCCCTGCTGTCCACCTTCAGGCCGTTCTACATGTTGGGCAGTGTCCCTTGGACTCATTAGTGATGGCAATGCCTCCTCCTGTGTGCCTCTCTGCTTCTGACAATCTGGAGCAGGCGTTCCCCTGCCAAAACTGAGCCCATTATCTGTGGAGGCAGAACCCTCTGTGCAGCAGAGATTTACTCACACCAGCCATGACTAATGAGAGACAGGGAAAACATTTTATCACTCAGCAAAACTTTTCAGAATCCTGCTGCTATTTTTGAAATGTTGAACAAAAAGCTCCGAGAAATTTTGATTGACAAAAAACCTCTCAGCTGCCGTTCTCCCACAGTGCACCGACCCTAAAAGATGGCGGGGGCATTGTCAGTAAAAGGACCGGCTTTTTAAAGGTGAAAATGGTTTCGGGGACAGAGCGGCAGCAGTGCGCACTTTGATCTCGTCATCACTGCCGCAAGCCCCACACCGCCACAAAACCTCCCGGGCCAAATTTCTGTCGCGGCGGCCAGTTGACGGCAAAGCGGCGACGATGGGATTCCGCCACATGGCCGCCGCAAACGGGCGGTTATGGGTCTTACCGAGACCCTGAATTTCATCTCTGTTAACTCTATTTCTCTCTCTACAGATGCTGCCTGACCTGCTGAGTATTTCCAGCATTTTCTGTTTTTATTTCAGATTTCCAGCATCCGCAATATTTTGCTTTTGTATAAGTGTATTAATTATTCAGCTGCTTCAAATTAAATTGCATGGCATGACCTGGACTTTGCATGCAAATATTTATGAAGTTGAAAATCCAGCTGAACTCACACTATCACAAGGCACTACGTATTGATGTATAACAAACCTTCCATTTTTCAAGGACACCTTATAATGTTGCAGTTTATTTAGATGCCTGGACAATAGCAGTAGCATAAAAGTTCAGAGAATTGGTAACCTTCACTCCCACAGTCCTTTTGGTTGACCAGTTGCAGCTCAACTTGGACCACGGGGCAATATTTGGTGACAGCATCCCTATTCTGTACCTCATCAAACATTGATCTTCAGTGAGGCCCAGGTAGCCATGCAGAGCATGGATAGAGTTCCCCCTTGGGAAGGTGTTTAGCACAGTACTGCGTCTCACATGCCGTTGATGTTCCCTTGGTGCAGTTTCCGCCATCTGTTCAGTTGATACTGCACCAACTTCTTGTTACCAGAAACACTGTGTAGAAAAAAATGGTAATATGGCAATTTCACTCTCAGAGCTTCACAAGCTATTCAAAAACTACCACCAGGTCTGTATGACATGCATAACATGGCAAGAATAATGTGCTTGAGGGAAACTTTATTCTTCACTGGTTTTAAGATGGAAAATGACTATGAAATTAGCACAAATTGAAGCAGGATACTGCCTTTCACCACTGGATCAGCTCAGTGGGTAACTAGCTAATATGCTTTCTAGGGTATCATGTAGTTACTTCATCCCTGTGATGTTGTAGGTTTTATTTGCAGCATGACTTGAATTCAACCTTAAATTTTATTTTTAACGTTTTATTTAAAAAATAATGAATTCTTGCTAAAAATGAACTATCACATGGAACAGATAAACCATTGCAATCTCAGAGTCCTTTAGCAGGATTGCTTTTTTATATCAATCAATTGAAACACTTTCATGTGCATGTACTTAGTTAAGTCGTATCTTGATGAAAACCATCTGCTTCTCAACTATATACCACCACATAAGCCTAGAAATTACTATGTACAATAGTAGTTTAGAAATGCTTAATCTATTTGTGTGATATTACATTAAAATACCCACTTATTTATCCCTCAGCGAAATATAGAAACCTGACTAACAACTTTTCTGTTCTGGTTTCAAATTGTGTCAATGTCAGCTTTTGGCTCCGAGTCAGAACGTCATGTGTTCGAACTCCACTCTAGGGACTCAAGCACATAATCTAGCTAGACAGACCAGTGTAATAATGAGGGAGTGCTGCAGTGTTGGAAGTGCTGTCTTTCAGATGAGACATTAAACTGATCCCTTGTCTTTCCTCTGAGGTGGACGTAAAATATCCCACTGTAATGTTTAAAGAAGAACAGGGGATTTTTCCATAGTGGGAGTATGCGCAACCATGCAAATAGCCGGAGATAGAAAACTGAGCACTTTAACTCCTCGCAGGTGCAACATACCTCACAACGTAGGGCCCAAATACAATCATTGTATAGCCTTCAGGGCACTGAATTTAGTTGATCTACCTTTCAACAACCACTAGGCAAATTGGAGAGATTCTCCTCGCTGGGAGAAATGTATCATTTAAATGGGAGCTACATGAACCAACACAAGAGAACAGTGATTCTATCTGCCCAATGGTCTCATTCACCTGGGCTCAGTTTTGGGACATAAGCTAATTATGGTTCTTGGGAGTTCATCGGGTGGGAGCTATTTCACAGAACTGGGAAAAGCAGCAGCATTAGATTTGTTTTGTGGGGAATCATTTCTAATTTGTATGCATTGTAATATTTGAAAGTCTTGATTTAAAATGAGTTCCTCACCAGTGAAGTTATTGGAGATAAACCTGTTAAGCTCAGAGCAATTGCTTCTCCAGCTACCCTTAATGTTAAGCCTTATTCAGTGAAGTTCAGATTGAGTCTGGAAGCTATTATATGCTGAGACAGCCCTCAATTGAGCATTGCCAGCACACATTTACAAGAAACTGAACTGATTTATTTTGACTTTCTGTTGAAGCTACACCGAAAAAGAATTTAGTACTGAACCACTTTTTTAATGTGTTTCTGGCAGACATTGCGATTATTCTATCAGCTGGCTCCCTGGACACATTGGATTATACCTGTTGGATATGATTTATTTTTTCTCAACAAACTATCTGGAAATCAAAGGTATAACATAGGAAGACTTATTAAAAACACCGTGGATACTCTGTAATGATTCCTATTACTCATTTAAACTTCTACAAAGAATCCTTTTGTGACACTGCCACCATAACAACAGTTTAAAAAAAAATAACATGCACAATTAGGAAACAACACAGAGTGATCAAAACAAACCTTTATATAATACACAAAAGCAAGGGAAATGGGGACAAATATACAACTTACCTAACTCATACAGATCTAGAAATTTCATGCAATTAGTTGGACTGCTTTTACACCATTGGAAAATGAGTTGCAGCTGCTGAAGGTATTAACAGCAGAGTTTCTTGGGTGAGCTCATTTCCTTATTCCATTGGAATAGTGATTAGTGTAAAACCTGTGTAAAATTGGAATAATATGCTAGGTGCTTGGAAATTAGAGTGCAGCCTTTAAACAGCAAGTTCTGGTTGCAGACTGTAGCACCATGCTGGGGGAGAAGAAGGTAATTAAAGAGCAGTGCTTGACTCAGTCAGTTGACTGTCAGATAGCTTGACTGGATGTCTCTTCACTGTTCTTGCGGCTATTCACAAGAATGTCTAACACAGGACAATTTGGCAGAGGCAGTCCCAAGGGACAAAGCCATGCCACAGGGGCAGGGAATAAAGTGTCACAGTTTCACATAGTCGAACCTGCAAACCCTCTTTGAGCAGAGGAGAGACAGACTGTTGGGTGTCTGCAGCAGAAAACCTATAAAATGATCAGTTGTGTCATGTGAAGGGAGCTGGCACTAGCACTCAATGCCAACTTTCTTACCCCTTCATGGCCTCTGTCCTCCCCATCTCTGTAACCTCTTCCAGGTCTACAACTCTTTTTGTTGAGAACAAAATAAACATTAAATCAAGTGCCCCCTGATTAAGGGGACACACACACACACACACACTCCAAACACTTTTCAAGTGTCCTTTTTTTTTTAGGGCACTAAAAACCCAAATTATACAAGTGCCCCCTGGCTAAAAGTGGGTGGGGAGGGGAGTGGGGACTTTAAACACAAATAATCAAATTAAAATTTGGTTGCCGGGGGTGATGATGCACTCCAGTCCCTCCGGCGCCCACCTCTCGCAGAAGGCCGCGAGCGTACCGGTGGACACTGCGTGCTCCATCTCCAGGGACACCCTGGGTCGGATGTAACTGCGGAAGAGAGGCAGGCAGTTGGGCTGAACAACCCCCTCCAGGCTTTACAACTATTTTAGTTGTGCACTTTAATCAAGTACCCCCTGGTTAAAGAGGGGGGGCACTCCAAACACTTTCAAACAAGTGCCCCCTTGTTTTTTTTTGAGGGCACTAAAAACACAAATTATACAAGTGCCCCCTGGCTAAAAGGGGAGGGGGGCACTAAAACTGACTAACATAGACAAATTACACTTTAAACGTGTGGTTCAAATTAAAATTTGGTTGCCAGGGGTGATGATGCATTCTAGTCCCTCTGGCGCCCACCTTTCGCGGAAGGCCGCGAGCGTACCGGTGGACACCGCGTGCTCCATCTCCAGGGACTCCAGACTTTACAACCCTACATATCCAGCAAGATTCACTCACTGCTACAATATATATCATGTATTCTATGCTATGCATTCTGTACAGTACGAATGTAAAGAAAGAACTTGCATTGATATAGCACCTTTCATGACCTCACGATGTCCCAAGCTATTTCCCAGCCAATTATATACTTTTTGAAATTTCACTGTAGGGAAACACGGTCCCACAGCAACAGCAAAACTGATGGAGGGCTAATTTTAGGGAAATGAGGAGGTAAATTAGTGTCAAAGACTAGCAGCCAGAAATGTAACCGAGCAATGGGCGGCCTTTAAGGAGGAGATGGTTTGGGTCCAGTCTAGGTACAAAGAGGAAAGGGAGGGCATCCAAAGCCAGAGAACTCTGGATGACGAAGGAGATGGAGAGTAGGATGACGGTGAAAAGGGGGCATATGACAGATGCCAGCTTTATAATACAAGGGAGAATCAGGCTGAATATAAAAAGTACAGAAGCTTGTGGAAAAGGAAGAGGGGCGAAGAGACAATACTTGAGTAGTTTGGCGGCTAACATAAAAGGGAATACAAAGTTATTCTGTAGGCATATTAACGGTAAAAGGGTTGTCAGAGGAGTGGTGGGGCTGATTAGGGACCAAAATGGAGATCTATTGGTGAAGGCAGAAGGCATGGCTGAGGTACTAAATGAGTACTTTGCATTGTTGTTTACCAAGGAATAGAACTTTGCCAAAGTTATGGTAAGTGAGGAGGTTGCGAGGATACTGGGTGAGATAAAAATAGATAAAGAGGAGATACTAGAAAGGCTGGTGGTAATTAACTTAGATAAGTTACCCAGTCCAGATGGGATGCATTCTAGGTTGCTGAGGGAAGTAAGGGTAGAAATTGTTGGGTGCTGCACGCAATCTTCCAATCCTCCTTCGAAACAGGGGTGGTGCCAAAGGACTGGAGGATTACAAATGTTGCACCTTGTTCAAACCTGTTCAAAAAAGGAGAGAAGGATAAACCTTGCAATTATAGGCCAGTTGGTGGTGGGGAAATTTTTAGAAACAACAATTCAGGAGAAAATTAACAGCCGCTTGGACAAGCATGGATTAATAAAGGAGAGCCAGAATGGGTTTGTTAAGGACAAATTGTGTTTGTCCTTAACAAATTCGTGCTGGCTCTCCTTTTTAATTTAATTGAGTTTTTTGATGAGGAAACAGAGAAGGTGAATGCGGGCAGCGCAGTTGATATTGTGTTGTTGGACCATCAAAAGGCATTTAATAATGTACCACATGTTAGGCTTCTTAGCAAAATTGAAGCCCATAAGATAAAAGGAGCAGAAGCAGCATGGACACAAAATTGGCTTAGGGATAGAAAACAGAGAGTTGTGGTGAATGGCTGTTTGTTGGACTGGAGGGAGGCAATGCTCCCGTTAGTTTTTTTTTGGGGGGGGGGGCGCAACCCCTTTAAGGAGACCACTGTTGTTTTTGATATACATTAATGACTTGGACTTGGGAGTACAGGGCACAATTTCAAAATTTGCAGATGACACAAAACTTGGAATTGTAATAAACAGTGACAAAGATTTTAATAGACTTCAAGGTAGGAAGTCTTGGTAGGAAGAATAAGGAGAGACCATACAGACTAAATGGTACAATTTTAAAGTGGGTGCAAGAACAGAGAGACCTGGGGGTGCTTGTGCACAAATCTTTGAAGGAGGCAGGACAGGTTGACAAAGTAGTTAATAAAGCATATGGGATCTTGGGCTTTATGAATAAGGGCAAATTTTCCGCTAATTTGCACCCCGTTTCAAATGGGGCATCCATAATTTAGCGCCCTGCCGAAAGTTTTGGCAATGGTTTTGCGGTGGCACAAAAACTTATTGCCCTGCACACTGTTTTGACCGTCAGTATGACGACAATCGTAGTGCCCCAGGTGGAACTTTCGGGCATTACGCCTGATTTTATGTCCGCCCCAGGACCCGACCAAAAATAAAACAGGCGATCCCAGGGTGCAGCAGACGCAATTGGTGCCGTATTTAAAGGGTTAAAGGGAGGAAGAATCTTATATCACAGTTGTCAGTGACTGCCACAGTTGTGCGCATAACGCTGCATTAGTGGACACTTTAAAACGGCACTTTTATGTGACGTAACCCTTTGTTTTCAAGGTTAGAAAGAGAGTTCAATGGGGGCAAGGCTAGTTAGGCAGCAAATCATGCTGATTGCTATTGGCAGGTGGCTTCAAGCTGGAAGGAGGCTTATTGTCCATGATTTGCAACATCATCGAAGAGGGCACAGATTTTGGGGAGGAGGCCATGGGTTTACAGGGAACTTCGTTCATACCTACACATTTCTGATGCACAATGCGTTCGAAGGTTGCACTTCAGAAAAGAAGTGCTGACAGAGATATACCAGCTCCTACAGGCAGACCTACAGCCTACCAGCAGCAACAGGACTGCGCTGCCCGGCAAGGTGAAGGTGACTGCGGTGCTGGCCTTCTATGCCTCCGGCTCCTTCCAGGCAGCAGCAGGGGACATATGCATCTCGCAGCATGCTGCACATTGCTGCATTCGCTGGGTGACAAGGGCACTGTGTGCATGCAGGATGGACTTCATAAAGTTCCCAATGAGCAGAGAGAGCCAGAATGAGAGGGCTATAGGTTTTACATGATTTGCAGGCTTCTCCAAGATTCAGGGTACGATTGACTGTACGCATGTCGTCCTGCGAGCACCAACACAGAATGCAGAGATCTTCCGAAACAGTAAGGGATACCATTCCCTAAACATTCAGCTGGTCTGCGACCACACTCAGTTCATCTTCACAGTCAATGCCCGCTATCCAGGGAGCTTCTTCTTGCGTGAGAGCAGTGTCTCAGGTATGTTTCAGCGACATACAAGGTCAGGGCTGGCTGATTGGGGACAAAGGATAAGGCCTGGCCACCTGGCACATGACCCCCCATCCGGAACCCTGCCACAGAAGCCGAGCAACGCTATAATGACAGCCATGCAGCCTCCTGCAACATCATTGAACAGGCAATTGGCATGCTGAAGCAGCGTTTCTGATGCTTGGACCACTCTGGAAGCTGCCTTCACTACTCCCTTCAGCAGGTCTCTGAGTTCATTGTCGTGTGCTGTATGCTACACAACTTAGCCATCATAAGGGGACAGGCATTGCAAGGAACACCTCAGGAGGAGGAGGAGGAAGACGAGGAAGAGGAGCCTGGCGAGGAACCCATACCAAAGCCACCACAACCACAAGGGAGCCAGGTTGGAGATGGGGCCGCTGCAAGAGCCTTATGCAGGGGGGCAGCTCATCATTGACTGGCTTGCGTGAACGGAGAACACAAGGTTTGAATGTTGTCTTGCCACTCTATGCCACCATGTTGCCTAATGTACATGATTATTGTCTTATGTCTCATTTGCACAATGTCAAAGATCAAAGAACAATTTTTACCAACATGTAACACTCTCAACAACTCCCCACCCGCCCCCCTCCACAGAACCCTGCATAATAGAATGGTTGAGCACTTATGGACACATTACTGATCCCTGCAATGCACAACATGCTGAGAAAAGAATAACTGCATCCTGCAGTGCACAAAATTGAAAGGCTTCATGATTATTTGCCAGTCATTAGTGCATCTTGGAGTCACATTTCCGCCACCCTCTGCTTTCCCTTCAACTCCCTCCCATGCCTGCTGCTCTACCTCAATGAGACCTCGGGGCGTACAGCAAGGCTGCCAAGGGCTGCTGTGTTGGGGGGGTCAGATAATGGAGACTGCATCTGAGGACGCACTGGACCAGCTCCTGGACTGGAAGGCCCGGCTTTCAACTGGGGCACCTCTTCCTCGGTGTTACCAGTCACAGGTGGCTGGGGTGTCAACCCTCTATGGTGCATGGTTGGCAAGTGAGCGGTGGGATCCAGAATGCTGTCTTCCTGAGGAATGACAGCACCTCCCATTTCCCTGGGGCCACTCACTCTCCGAAGGGGCTGGGTCTTAGCAACTGGAGCACAATGTCTCCCCACACCTTGCTGGCCTGCTTTGGCCATCACTACCCCATTGGGCAGTGATGGCCAAAGAGAATATGGCAGAGAGTATGGAATCAGACATGGACTGCTTCACCTGCCTAGGCTCAAGTAAAGCTTGTGCCTGTGATGTGCCCGAGTCTGCGGCGTGATCAATGGTATGCGCTACACACTCTGGAATTCCACTGTCGCTTCTAGAGGCCGCCAGCCTCTGTGTGTGGGCAATAATGGTCTCGCTGGGCTCCTGACTTGCAACGACAATCTGCGACGCTGCCTCCGCAACAGTCACAATGAGCTTGTCAATGCTCGCTGGGATCCATCCCAAAGCATCAATAAGGTCACGGTTCATCTCTACGCTCTCCCTGGACATTTCCACCAGGTCCACTTCAAGGTCTGCCTGTCTGTTAGCAGACAGACTTTGCCGATTCACCCTCCAGAGACATGGCCTGCCGGATTCCACCCCGGCACTGTGTGCTGTACGCCACTGGGGCCAGGAGCCTCTGATTCTTTAAACCCCGCGTTGTCCCCAGAAGAGTTTAATACGGAGGATACAACTGGTGGGCTTGGATGCTCCGCCGGATCAGTGCCCTCCATTGCCTCATCATCATCCGCATGGCCTGAAGTGGAGGCCACCCTTGAGGGATGCTGCACCTCTGACGTGAGCGCAAACTATTTCTAGGTGCAAACTTTTGCGTTCCGCTCCGATTTGCGTCCCGAAATGTTAAAAGTTGAAAATCCAGCCCAAAGAGTACAAAAGGCAAGAAGTTATGCTAAATCTATATAAAACACTAGTTCAGCCCCAGCTGGAGTAATGTGGCCAATTCTGGGCACCAAACCTACAGAGAGATAGTTTCAGGGTTGAGGGATTACAGTTATGTGGATAGTGCCATAGAAACATAGAAACATAGAAAATAGGTGCAGGAGTAGGCCATTCGGCCCTTCGAGCCTGCACCACCATTCAATAAGATCATGGCTGATCATTCACCTCACTACCCCTTTCCTGCTTTCTCTCCATACCCCTTGATCCCTTTAGCCATCAGGGCCATATCTAACTCCCTCTTGAATATATCCAATGAACTGGCTTCAACAACTCTCTGTGGTAAAGAATTCCGCAGGTTAACAACTCTCTGAGTGAAGAAGTTTCTCCTCATCTCAGTCCTAAATGGCTTACCCCTTATCCTTAGACAGTGACTCCTGGTTCTGGACTTCCCCAACATCGGGAACATTCTTCCTGCAACTAACCTGTCCAGTCCCGTCAGAATTTGATGTTTCTATGAGATCCCCTCTCATTCTTCTAAATTCCAGTGAATACAGGCCCAGTCGATCCAGTTTCTCCTCATACGTCAGTCCCGCCATCCCGGGAATCAGTCTGGTGAACCTTCGCTGCACTCCCTTAATAGCAAGAACGTCCTTCCTCAGTTTAGGAGACCAAAACTGAACACAATATTCCAGGTGAGGCCTCACCTAGGCCCCGTACAACTGCAGTAAGACCTTCCTGCTCCTGTACTCAAATCCCCTAGCTATGAAGGCCAACATGCCATTTGCCTTCTTCACCGCCTGCTGTACCTGCATGCCAACTTTCAATGACTGATGTACCATGACACCCAGGTCTCGTTGCTCCTCCCCTTTTCCTAATCTGCCGCCATTCAGATAATATTCTGCCTTCATGTTTTTGCCACCAAAGTGGATAACCTCACATTTATCCACATTATACTGCATCTGCCATGCATTTGCCCACTGACCAAACCTGTCCAAGTCACCCTGCAGTCTCTTAGCATCCTCCTCACAACTCACACTGCCACCCAGCTTAGTGTCATCTCCAAACTTGGAGATATTACACTCAATTCCTTTATCTAAATCATTGATGTATATTATAAATAGCTGGGGTCCCAGCACTGAGCCCTGCGGCACCCCACTAGTCACTGCCTGCCATTCTGAGACAGACCCATTTATCCCTACTCTGCTTCCTGTCTGCCACCCAATTCTCTATTTGCGTCAATAAATTACCCCCAATACAACGTGCTTTAATTTTCCACACTAATCTCATGTTGGGACCTTGTCAAAAGCCTTTTGAAAGTCCAAATACATCACATCCACTGGTTCTCCCTTGTCCACTCTACTAGTTACATCCTCAAAAAATTCTCGAAGATTTGTCAAGCATGATTTCCCTTTCATAAATCCATGCTGACTTGGACCGATCCTGTCACTGCTTTCCAAATGTGCTGCTATTTCATCTTTAATAATTGATTCCAACATTTTCCCCACTACTGATGTCAGGCTAACTGATCTATAATTCCCCGTTTTCTCTCTCCCTCCTTTTTTAAACAGTAGTGTTACATTAACTACCCTCCAGTCCATAGGAACTGATCCAGAGTCGATAGACTGTTGGAAAATGATCACCAATGCATCCACTATTTCTAGGGCTACTTCCTTAAGTACTATGGGATGCAGACTATCAGACACTGGGGATTTATCGGACTTCAATCCCATCAATTTCCTTAACACAATTTCCTGACTAATAAGGATTTCCTTCAGTTCCTCCTTCTCGCTAGACCCTCGGTCCCCTAGTATTTCCGGAAGGTTGTATGTGTCTTCCTTCGTGAAGACAGAACCAAAGTATTTGTTCAATTGGTCTGCCATTTCTTTGTTTCCCATCATAAACTCTCCTGATTATGACTGCAAGGGACCTATGTTTGTCTTCACTAATCTTTTTCTCTTCACATATCTATAGAAGCTTTTGCAGTCAGTTTTCATGTTCCCGGCAAGCTTCCTCTCATACTCTATTTTCCCCCTCCGAATTAAACCCTTTGTCTTCCTCTGCTGAATTCTAAATTTCTCCCAGTCCTCAGGTTTGCTGCTTTTTCTGGCCAATTTATATGCCTCTTCCTTGGATTTAACACTATCCCTAATTTCCCTGGTTAGCCATGGTTGAATCACCTTCCCCGTGTTATTTTTACTCCAGACAGGGATGTACAATTCTTGAAGTTCATTCATGTGATCTTTAAATGTCTGCCATTGCCTATCCACCATCAACCCTTTAAATATCATTCGCCAGTCTATTCTAGCCAATTCACGTCTTATACCATCGGAGTTACCTTTCCTTAAGTTCAGGACCCAAGTCTCTGAATTAACTGTGTCACTCTCCATCTTAATAAAGAACTCTCCCCTATTATGGTCACTCTTCCCCAAGGGGCCTCGCACAACAAGATTGTTAATTAGTCCTTTCTCATTACACATCACAACCCTCTAGTTGGTTCCTCGACATATTGGCCTAGAAAACCATCCCTAATATACTCCAGGAAATCCTCCTCCACCGTATTGCTACCAATTTGTTTGGCCCAGTCTATATGTAGATTAAAGTCGCCATGATAACTGCTGTACTTTTATCCCTAATTTCTTGTTTGATGCTGTCCCCAACCTCACTACTACTATTTGGTGGTCTGTACACAACTCCCACTAGCGTTTTCTGCCCTTTGGTATTCTGCAGCTCTACCCATACAGATTCCACATCATCCAAGCCAAAGTCCTTCCTTACTATTGCGTTAATTTCCTCTTTAACCAGCAACGCTTCCCCACCTCCTTTTCCTTTCTGCCTATCCTTCCTGAATATTGAATACCCCTGGATGTTGAGTTCCCAGCTTTGGTCACCCTGGAGCAATGTCTCCTTAATCCCAATTATATCATACTCATTAATAGCTATCTGCGTAATTAATTCGTCCGCCTTATTACGAATACTCCTCACATTGGGTCACAGAGCCTTCAGGCGTGTCTTTTTAACGCACTTTGTCCCTTTAGAATTTTGCTGAAATGTGGCCCTTTTTGATTTTTGCCTTCGGTTTCTCTGCCCTCCACTTTTACTTTTCTAGACTAGAGAAGCCGTGATTGTTCTCCTTGGAGCAGAGAAGTCTAAGAGGAGATTTGATAGAGGCATTTAAAATCATGAAGATTTTAGATAGAGTAAATAAAGCGAAACTGTTTCCAATGGCTGAAGGGTCAATATTGAGAGGGCACAGATTTAAAGTTATTGGCAAAAGTGACATGAGGAAAAACCTTTTTTATGCAACAAGTTAGGATTTTGAATGCACTACCAGATAGGATACAGATTCAATAGTAGCCTTCCAAAGAGAATTGGATAAGTACTTGAAGGATAAAAAAATTGTAGGGATATGAGAAAAGAGCAGGGATAACTGGACTGCTGTTCGAAAGAGCCGGCGCAGACTCGATGGGCCAAATGGCCTCTTTCTGTGCTGTAACTATTCTATGATTCTATAATTCAATGAGATAAATCACCAATGATGTTAGTTGAGGGATAAATATTGACCAGGGCACCAAAAAACTATCTAATCCTGAAGTAGTGTCATGGGATCCTTTATCGTCTCGAGCCTATTACAGAGCCTCAGTTTTTGCATCACATCTGAAAGATGGCACCTGTGTCAGTGAAACAGTGGAGTGTGAGCCTAAATTATGTGCTCAAGTCTCTGGAGTGGGTCTTGCACCTCCAACTTTCTGACTCAGAGGCAAAGGTTGACACCTACAATGAACATTAATGTGTTTTAACCCAAGAATAGTTGTAATAATGAAAAACAACTGGATAAATTTTTTGTTGGAATGGGATCAAAGGTTATTGGGATAAATATAGACAGTTCAATATATATAGCATGGAACACAATTCTTTGTGCTGCTGGAACAATGGAAATATCATCTATGGAAAGCAGTCAGGTTTGAATAATATGAAGTATGTTCAGGTAGCTAGTCTGCAATTGTACCCAATTACCTTTGGGATCAGGGTAGAACTTTGTAAACATTTCCCTCAGTGGATTAAATAAATTGGATAAAGCCGTGATGAGACAAATTATCCTTGGTCTAGAAATAAGTAGGCTTGATAAACGGAACAACATTGTCTTGTTCCATGCTTTTGTTGGAATTAAAGCACTGAAGGTTGGAACTGATGATGTTCATGAAAAAATGCATGTAATTGTGGAATTCAATCCCCAAAACACTCAAATTATTTTTAATAAAAGGAAGAATTTGACTTATTCAATGACTGGGAGTCAGGGGCTCTGCATTTACCCTTTCACGCTGCACGACTAGAGTAACTTCTTTTTCCAGGGTCATTTATGTATGCAGGGTGGGCTACCAATGCCTTAACTGCTGATCCTTGGGAGCCCTCCATCATGGAGCGGAAAAATTGTGAGCTGCTGCAGCACGCGATTTGAAATAGTTTAAATATGTTAGCCGAGACTTAAAGGGAGAAGATGCCCCATAAATCAAAACTTTGTGCGTAAGTCTGTAGGAGCCAAATTGCACACCCTCAGTTGTCTGAGGGGTAGGAAGGAGTGGGAGTGTACAAAATGCTGCCAGCACTTCACAAAGCTTCACAAAGCTCCTCCGTCTGTCTCCCACCACCGCAGAAAGTCTATCACCTCTTCCTTGCTGGCATTCCTTCTGATCGACGCAGTGGAGGCAAAAGCAGAAGGAAATCCCATGGAGACTTATGTTCCACTTATTCACCGTCACTAACATGCGAGGGGGCAGGAAAATGATGGGCATTGCGATCTGCCCACAAGGGGATGGTAGGAAAATGAGTGTGACTTTTTCTAGGAATGGAGATTTGACACAAAGGCTGCCCTGCCCCATTTCTTTATGTTCCCTCAGTTATACATTCCAGGACTGCTCAAAAATGAGTAGAAATGCCCAATTAAATCTTTCTAGTTGTCCCCCGATATTTATATAAGTAGCATTTTGCCTCTGGTAATAAAATATTGTTACAAAGAATACAATGAGTCACTTGCACTATTGATTTTTATTCATGTTGGAGATAGGAGGTCAAAAAGCATATCACTATTAAAGTTACCATGAAGAACATCCACAAATTTATTCTCCCATTTCTAGTTTGTATTGAACTAACGTATACATTCTACGTACAATATAAACAAATGCAATGAGAATTAAAATACAAAGGTAAATCTAATAATACTTTCACAATCACATTTAATTGACTAAGCAACACTATTCTCTTGATAACTGTTTTCGGAAATGCTGTTAGTAAAAAAAAATGCACTGTATAAGACAAATATCAGATATGATTCTTTAATTCTATGGATGCCGAGAATTATAACTCTAAGACTAATAGTCTTTTTTATTGTGAAAAATCATTTTAGTTCTCCATTTTATTTCCAATTTAGGAAATGTACTGAAGAAGAAGTCTGTGGCTCGCAAAAGCCAATAGTAAAGATCCAAGCCGATCAGAGACAGGTGCCAGCCACAGATAGCGACTGTCTCACTTGTCCCACAAGGGCTGGCTGGTGTAATGATTGTGTTGCTGTTAAAAGCTTCACCAGAAGCTTTGGATTCCGGTGAAGTCTCACTCTGAAGGCTGCCTGCCGAAGGTCGTCAATCCTGCTGTCAGTTAACTATAATGTTCCTTCATCTGATTTCACACGATTTTCTGCCTGGATCAGATAACACAGCTGCACTCCAAGTAGTCGTTTTGATTTTTTTGTTCTAATTTACACCTCTGGAGATAACTGCTTCTCAAGTGCTAATTGTCTTCAATTAAACTGCCTGCTCTGCTGCATTGATCAAATAGTTAATTGATTGAAGTAGAATACCTGCAACATTGAAACAGCTCTTGTGTGGCAAGTGACTCACATTTCTTCACTGAATACTTAGGCAAGTGGCCGAAACATCAAATGACGTTCTCAGACCCGCTTCTTTTTAATTGACCGGGAGCCCTCGCTGGGCTTCTTAAGTCCGCCTTATCAGGGTAAAGTTGTGGGGGAATCTGACCTAGAATCTTCGGGCCCAAGTTTCGGCATCTGGTGAAAACGGCGCACCTCCGAGACTTACGTGACCTGCCTGGGCTCAAAGGTGCGCCGGAATATTCTGCAGCAATTCTCCGGTCCTCCTGGACCATGGCGTGGCTCAGCGTAGACTCCCAGGGGAGGAGCCTGCCTGCAGGGGACGGGGCTAGGAATCATGCCTTCTTCTCAGTGCCGGCAGCGTTGCGCAGGCGCGTTGGAGCATGCGCGCCTGCGCAATGGCTCGGGGGTGCGTGGATACCGGGGGGAGCAGGGCAAGGGATGGAGGAGCGTGGGTTGGGGGGCACTCAAAATGATCAAAGGGCCGGAGGAGAGAGCAGAGGTGCCTCCTTCCAGCCTCCCGCCCCCTCCACACACAACCCCTCCTCCACACACACACACACACCCTCCACACACACACGCACACACACACACACACACACCCTCCACACACACACACACCCCCTCCACACACACACACACACACACACACACACCCTCCACACACACACACACACCCTCCACACACCCCCTCCACACACACACACACACACCCGCCACACACACACGCACACACACACGCACACACCCTCCACACACACACACACCCCCTCCACACACACACACACACACACACACACACACCCTCCACACACACACACACACCCTCCACACACCCCCTCCACACACACACACACACACACCCGCCACACACACACACACACACCCCCTCCACACACCCCCTCCACACACACACACACACACACACCCTCCACACACACACACATCCCCTCCACACACACACACACACACCCTCCACACACACACACACACCCTCCTCCAAACACACCCACCCCTCCACACACACACACACACCCTCCTCCAAACACACCCACCCCTCCACACACACACCCTCCACACACACACACACACACACATCCTCCTCCACACACACATACACCCCCCTCCACACACACACACACACACACACACACACACACACACACCCTCCTCCAAACACACCCACCCCTCCACACACACACACACACACACACACACCCTCCTCCAAACACACCCACCCCTCCACACACACACACACACACACACACACACACACCCCTCCACACACACACCCCTCCACACACACACACACACCCTCCACACACACACACACACACACATCCTCCTCCACACACACACACACCCCCCTCCACACACACACACTCACCCCTCCACACAGACACACACACACACACCCTCCTCCAAACACACCCACCCCTCCACACACACACACATACACACACACACACACCCCTCCACACACACACCCCTCCACACACACACACACACACACACACCCTCCACACACACACACACACCTTCCACACACACTCACACCCTCCACACACACACATACACACACCCTCCACACACACACACACCTTCCACACCCACCCCTCCACACCCAGCCTCTCCACACAAACCCATCCCCCCTCCACACCCCACCCTCCACACACCCCCCCTCCACTCATCCTCCCCTCTCCACACACACCCACCCATCCCCACCACACACACCCACCCCTTCCAGACACACCCACCCCCCCTCCACACACTCCCCCTCCCTCCACAACCCCCTCCACACACACCCTCCTCCACACCCCCCCTCTCCACACACACCCAGCCCCCCCTCCACACCCCCCCTCCACACACACACACCCACCACCCCTCCACACCACCCCCTCCACACACACCCACCCCCCCTCCACACCACCCCCTCCACACACACCCAACCCCCTCCCCACACACACCCCCCCTCCACACACCCCCCCCTCCACACCAGCCCCTCAACACACACCCCCCTCCACACGCACCCACCCCACCTCCACACACACCCCCCCCTCCACACACACCCACCCCCCCTCAACACACATCCCGCCTCCACACACACCCAACCCCACTCCACACACACCCAACCCCCCTCCACACACACCCCCCCTCCACACACACCCCCCCTCCACACACACCCACCCCCCCTCCACACCACCCCCTCCACACAGCACCCCCCTCCACACAACCCCCTGCACACAACCCCTTCCACACACACTCCCCCTCCCTGTACAGCCCCCCTCCACACAATCCCCCTCCACACATACCCCCCTCCACACAACCCCTCTCCACACCCCTCCCTCTACACATCCTCCCCCCTCCACATACATCATCCCTCATCCACACACACCCACCCCCCCCTCTACACCCACCTCCAATCACACCCACACTCCCTCCACAACCCCCCTCCACACAACCCCACCTCCACACACACCCACCCCCCCACCACACCCCCCCCTCCACACACACCCTCCCTCCACACACACTCCCCCTCCACACACACCCACACCCACCCCCTCTCCACACACACCCACACCCCTCCACACCCACCCACCCCCACATACCCCAACCACACACACACACAAACACACACCCTCCCTCCACACACACACACCTATCCCCCCCTCCACACACACAACACCCCCTCCACACACACCCACCTATCCCCACCACACCCCCCCCTCCAAACACACTCACCCCCCCTCCACACACACACACACCCTCCACACACACCCACCTATCCCCACCACACACCCCCACTCCACACACACTCACCCCCCTCCACACACACCCCCTCCCTCCACACCCCTCCCTCCACACACACCCACCTCCCTCCACATCCCGCCCCACACACGCCCCTTCCACATCTCCCCCCTCTCCACAGCACCCCCTCTCCACACACACCCACCCCCCCCTCCACACCCCTCCCTTCCACACACACCCACCCTCCACACACCCCCCCTCCAAACATACCCGCCCTCCACATCCCCCAATCCACAAAAACCCACCCCCCCGTCCACTCCCCCCCCTCCACACATCCTCCCCCTCCACACACACCCACCTCCCCTCCACACACACGCACCTCCCCTCCAGACACACCCACCCCCTCTCCACACAACCCCCCCTCCACATCCCCCCCTCTCCACACTCCCCCTCTCCACACACACCCACCCCCTCCACATACACCCACCTCCCCTCCACACACACCCTCCCTCCACACACAACCCCCCTCCACACACACACACCCACCGCCCTCTCCACACACACCCACCCCCACCCACCCCCCCTCCACACCCACCCCTCACATACCCCCCCTCCACACACACCCCCCCTCCACACATACCCCCCTCCACAACCCCCCTCCACACACACCTCCACCTCTCTCCACACCCCCCCTCCACACACACCCACCTCAACCTCCACAACCCCCTCCACACACACAAACCCTCCTTCCACACACCCCTCCACACCCCCCCCTCCACACACCCACCCCTCACATACCCCCCCTCCACACACACACCCCTCCACACCACCCCCTCCACACACCCACCCTCCACACACACCCATCCCTCCCTCCACACCACCCCCTCCACACACCCCACTCCACACACCCCCTCCACACACACCACCCCTCCCTCTACACCCCCCCTCCACACACCCCCCCTCCAAAAACCCCCTCCACAAACCCCCTCCACACACACCCCCCCTTCCTCTACACCCCCCTCTGCACACCCCCCCTCCACACATACCCTCCCTCCACACCCCCTCCTCTCCACACCACGACTCCACACAGACCCCCCACCACCCACAATCTCCACCCACCACACACTCCCACCCCCTCCACACACACCCACCTCCCCTCCACACACACCCACCCCCCCTCCACACACACCCCTCCACACACACCCTCCCTCCATACACCCCCCCCTCCACACATACACTCCCTCCACACACACACCCCCTCCACACCCACCCCCCACATACCCCCACCCCACACACACACACACCCTCCCTCCACACACACACCCTCTCCACACACACACACACACCCCCACTTCACACACACACACACCCCCACTTCACACACACCCACCCCACCAACACATCCCCTCCCTCCACACACACCCAACCCCCCTCCACACATACCCACCCCCCCACCACACCCCCCCCTCCACACACACCCACCCCCCCTCCACACACCCCCCATCCCTCCACACACCCCACTTCACACACACCCTCCCTCCATACACAACCCCCTCCACACACGCCTCCCTCCACACACACCCCCCACATAACCCCACCCCACACACACACCCTCCCTCCACACACACACCCTCTCCACACACACACACCCACCCCCCCTCCACACACACCCAACCCCCCCACCACACATACCCAACCCCCCTCCACACACACCCACCCCTCCACCACACACCCCCCTCAACACACCCCACCATCTCTCCACACGCCCCCTCTCCCCCCCCTCTCCACACACACCCACTCCCCCTCCACACCCCCCCTCCACATACCCCCCCTCCACACACACCCATCCCTCTCCACACACCCCCCTCCACACACACCCACACCCCCCTCCACACCCCCCCTCCACACATAACCCCCTCCACACCCCACCTCTCCACTTCCCCCACTCCACACCCCCCATCTCCACACATCCTCCTCCCTCCACACACACCCACCTATCCCCACCAAACACCCCCACTCCACACACACCCCCCTGCCACCATACCACCCCAACACAACCCCCCTCCACACCACCCCCCTCCACACAATCCCCTCTACATACGCACTCCTCCACACACACCCATCCCACACACACCCCCCCTCCACACATACCGCCCCCTCCACACCCCCGCTCTCCACACCCACCCCTCCACACACACCCAGCACCCCTCCACACACCCCCACTCTCACACACACCCAGCCCCCCTCCACCCACCCCCACTCTCCACACACACCCACCCCCCTCTCCACACACACCCAACCCCGCTCCACACACCCCCCCACACACACCCACCCCCCCCTCCACACACACCCACCCCTCCTCCACACGCCCCACCACACACACCCCCCCTCCCTCTACACCCTCTACACCCACCCTCCACACAGCCCACCCTCCACACACACCCCCCTCCCTCTACACCCACCCTCCACACAGCCCACCCTCCACACATACCTCCCCTCCACACCCCACCCTCTCCACACCCCCCTCCACAACCCCCTCCACACATCCTCCCCCCTCCACACATTCTCCCCCCTCCTCACACATCCTCCCCGCTCTACACACACCCACACCCCCTCCACACACACATACCCCCTCCCTCCACAGCCCCCCCTCCACACACTCCCCATTCCACACAGACCCCCCTCCACACCCCGCCTCTCCACACAAACCCATCCCCCCTCCACACCCCACCCTCCACACCCCCCCTCCACTCATCCTCCCCTCTCCACACACACCCACCCATCCCCACCACACACACCCACCCCTTCCAGACACACCCACCCCCCCTCCACACACTCCCCCCTCCCTCCACAACCCCCTCCACACACCCCCTCCTCCACACCCCCCCTCTCCACACACACCCAGCCCACCCCTCCACACCCCCCCTCCACACACACCCCCCCCTCCACACACCCCCCCCTCCACACCACCCACTCAACACACCCCCCCCTCCACACACCCACCCCACCTCCACACACACCCCCCCCTCCACACACACCCACCCCCCCTCAACACACATCCCGCCTCCACACACACCCAACCCCACTCCACACACACCCAAACCCCCTCCACACACACCCCCCTCCACACCACCCCCTCCACACAGCCCCCCACTCCACATACACCCACCCCCCTCCACACAACCCCCTCCACACAACCCCCTCCACACACACTCCCCTCCCTCTACAGCCCCCCTCCACACAACCCCCCTCCACACATACCCCCCTCCACACAACCCCTCTCCACACCCCTCCCTCTACACATCCTCCCCCCTCCACATACATCATCCCTCATCCACACACACCCACCCCCCCCTCTACACCCACCTCCACACACACCCACACTCCCTCCACAGCCCCCCTCCACACAACCCCACCTCCACACACACCCATCCCCCCACCACACCCCCCCTCCACCACACACCCCCTCCACACACCCCACCATCTCTCCACACGCCCCCTCTCCACACCCCCCCTCTCCACACACACCCACTCCCACTCCACACCCCCCCTCCACACATCCCCCTCCACACACACCCATCCCTCTCCACACACCGCCCTCCACACACACCCACACCCCCCTCCACACCCCCCCTCCACACACAACCCCCCCCTCCCTCCACACACCCCCCCTTCCACACATAACCCCCTCCACACCCCCCTCTCCACATCCCCCACTCCACACCCCCCCTCTCCACACATCCTCCTCCCTCCACACACACACACCTATCCCCACCAAACACCCCCACTCCACACACACCCCCCTGCCACCATACCACCCCAACACAACCCCCCTCCACACCACCCCCCTCCACACAATCCCCTCCACATACCCACTCCTCCACACACACCCATCCCACACACACCCCCCCTCCACACATACCGCCCCCTCCACACCCCCGCTCTCCACACACACCCCCCCACCACACACACCCACCTATCCCCACCACACATCCCCCACTCCACACACACCCACCCCCCCTCAACACCCCCCGCTCTCCACACCCACCCCTCCACACACACCCAGCACCCCTCCACACACCCCCACTCTCCACACACACCCACCCCGCTCTCCACACACACCCAACCCCGCTCCACACACCCACCCCACACACACCCACCCCCCCCTCCACACACACCCACCCCCCCTCCACACGCCCCTCCACACACACCCCCCCTCCCTCTACACCCACCCTCCACACACCCCACCCTCCACACATACCCCCCCTCCACCCCCCCCTCTCCACACCCCCCTCCACAACCCCCTCCACACATCCTCCCCCTCCACACATTCTCCCCCCTCCTCACACATCCTCCCCGCTCTACACACACCCACACCCCCTCCACACACACATACCCCCTCCCTCCACAGCCCCCCCCCACACACTCCCCATTCCACACATACCCCTCTCCACACCCCGCCTCTCCACACAAACCCATCCCCCCTCCACACCCCACCCTCCACACCCCCCCTCCACTCATCCTCCCCTCTCCACACACACCCACCCATCCCCACCACACACACCCACCCCTTCCAGACACACCCACCCCCCCTCCACACACTCCCCCCTCCCTCCACAACCCCCTCCACACACACCCTCCTCCACACCCCCCCTCTCCACACACACCGAGCCCCCCCCTCCACACCCTCCCTCCACACACACACACCCACCACCCCTCCACACCATCCCCTCCACACACACCCACCCCACCTCCACACCACCCTCTCCACACACACCCAACCCCCTCTCCACACACATCCCCCCTCCACACACCCCCCCTCCACACCACCCCCTCAACACACCCCCCCCTCCACACACCCACCCCACCTCCACACACACCCCCCCTCCACACACACCCACCCCCCCTCAACACACATCCCGCCTCCACACACACCCAACCCCCCTCCACACCACTCCCTCCACACAGCCCCCCCTCCACATACACCCACCCCGCTCTACACAACCCCCTCCTCAAAACCCCCTCCACACACACTCCCCCTCCCTCTACAGACCCCCTCCACACAACCCCCCTCCACACATACCCCCCTCCACACAACCCCTCTCCACACCCCTCCCTCTACACATCATCCCCCCTCCACATACATCATCCCTCATCCACACACACCCACCCCCCCCTCTACACCCACCTCCACATACACCCACACTCCCTACACAGCCCCCCTCCACACAACCCCACCTCCACACACACCCACCCCCCCACCACACCCCCCCTCCACACACACCCTCCCTCCACACACACCCCCCTCCACACACACCCACACCCACCCCCTCTCCACACACACCCACACCCCTCCACACCCACCCACCCCCCACATACCCCAGCCACACACACACACACACACACACCCTCCCTCCACATACACACACCTATCCCCTCCCTCCAAACACACACCCCACCTCCACACACACCCACCTATCCCCACCACACCCCCCCTCCACACACACTCACCCCCCCTCCACACACACACACACCCTCCACACACATCCACCTATCCCCACCACACACCCCCCCTCCACACACACTCACCCCCCCTCCATACACACACACACCCTCCACACACACCCACCTATCCCTACCACACACCCCCCCTCCACACACACTCACCCCCCCTCCACACACACCCCCCTCCCTCCACACCCCGCTCCACACACGCCCCTTCCACATCCCCCCCCTCTCCACAGCCCCCCCTCTCCACACACACCCACCCCCCCTCCACACCCCTCCCTTCCACACACACCCCCCCTCCACACACACCCCCCTCCACACATACCCGCCCTCCACACCCCCCTCTCCACACAAACGCACCCCCCGTCCACTCCCCTCCCTCCACACATCCTCCCCCTCCTCACACACCCACCTCCCCTCCACACACACCCACCTCCCCTCCAGACACAACCACCCCCTCTCCACACAACCCCCCCCTCCACATCCCCCTCTCTCCACACTTCCCCTCTCCACACACACCCACCCCCTCCACACACACCCACCTCCCCTCCACACACACCCTCCCTCCACACACACACACCCACCCCCCTCTCCACACACACCCACCCCCACCCAAATGCCCTCCACACCCACCCCTCACATACACCCCCTCCACACACACCCCCCCTCCACACATAACCCCCTCCACATCCCCCCTCCACACACAGCTCCCCCTCTCTCCACACCCCCCCTCCACACACACCCAACTCACCATCCACAACCCCCTCCACACACACAATCCCTCCTTCCACATCCCCCTCCACACACCCCCCCGTCCACACACCCACCCTCCACACACACCCACCCCCCCCTCCACACCACTACTCCACACACACCCACCCCCCCCTCCACACCACTACTCCACACACACCCCCCACCGCCCACAATCTCCACCCACCACACACTCCCACCCCCTCCACACACACCCACCTCCCCTCCACACACACCCACCCCCCCTCCACACACACCTCTCCACACACAGCCTCCCTCCATACACCCGCCCCCTCCACACACACCCTCCCTCCACACACACACCCCCTCCACACCCACCCCCCACATACCCCCACCCCACACACACACACACCCTCCCTCCACACACACACCCTCTCCACACACACACACATACACACCCCTTCACACACACCCACCCCCCCACCACATCCCCCCCTCCACACACACCCAACCCCCCTTCACACACACCCACCCCCCCACCACACCCCCCCCTCCACACACACCCACCCCTCCGCCACACCACCCCCTCCACACACCCCCCCCTCCACCCACACCCAACCCCCTCTCCACACACACCCCCCCTCCACACACGCCCCCCCTCCACACCACCCCCTCCACACACCCCCGCTCCACACACACCCACACCCCCTCTACACACACCCCCCCCTCCACACACACCCCGCCTCCACACACACCCAACCCCACTCCACACACACCCAACCCCCCTCCACAAACACCCCGCCTCCACACCCCCCCACCCCCCCTCCACACAACCCCCTCCACACACACCCAACCCCACTCCGCACCACCCCTCCACACACCCCCCCCTCCACACACACCCAACCCCCTCCACACAACCCCCTCCACACAACCCCCTCCACACACACTCCCCCTCCCTCTACAGCCCCCCTCCACACAACCCCACTCCACACATACCGCCCTCCACACAACCCCTCTCCTCACCCCTCCCTCTACACATCCTCCCCCCTCCATACATCCTTCCCCTCCACATACATCATCCCTCATCCACACACACCCACCCCCCCCTCTACACCCACCTCCAATCACACCCACACTCCCTCCACAGCCCCCCTCCACACAACCCCCCCTCCACACACACCCACCCCCCCCACCACACCCCCCCCTCCACACACATCCTCCCTCCACACACACCCCCCTCCACACACACCCACACCCACACCTCTCCACACCCACCCACCCCCACACATACCCCAGCCCCACACACACACACACACACACACCCTCCCTCCACACACACACACCTATCCCCCCTCCACACACACACACCCCCTCCACAGACACCCACCTATCCCCACCACACACCCCCCCTCCACACACACTCACCCCCCCTCCACACACCCCCCCTCCCTCCACACCCATCCCTCCACACACACCCACCTCCCTCCACACCCCGCTCCACACACCCCCCCTCCACATCTCCCCCCTCTCCACAGCCCCCCCTCTCCACACCACTACTCCACACACGCCCCCCACCACACACATCCTCCCCTGACCACACACTCCCACCCCCTCCACACACACCCACCTCCCCTCCACACACACCCACCCCCACTCCACACCCCCCCCTCCAAACACACCCTCACTCCATACACACCCCCCTCCAAACACACCCTCCCTCCACACACACCCCCCTCCACACCCACCTCCCACATACCCCCACCCCACACACACACACACCCTCCCTCCACACACACCCACCCCCCCACCACACACCCCCCTCCACACACACCCAACCCCGCTCCACTCACCCCCCGACACACACCCACCCCCCCTCCACACACACCCACCCCCCCTCCACACGCCCCTCCGCACACACCCCCCCTCCCTCTACACCCACCCTCCACACACCCCCCCTCCACACCTAACCCCCCCTCCACACATCCTCCCCCCTCCACACATCCTCCCCCCTCTACACTAACCCACACCCCCTCCACACACACACACAACCTCCCTCCACAACCCCCTCCAAACACTCCCCACTCCACACATACCCCCCTCCACACCCCGCCTCTCCACACAAACCCATCCCCCCTCCACAACCCCCTCTCTCCACACCCCACCCTCCACACATCCCCCCTCCACTCATCCTCCCCTCTCCACACACACCCACCTATCCCCACCACACACACTCACCCCTTCCAGACACACCCACCCCCCTCCACACACTCCCCCATCCCTCCACAACCCCCTCCACACACACCCCCTCCACACCCCCCTCTCCACACACACCCAACCCCCCCTCCACACCACCCCCTCCACACACACACACCCACCCCCCCTCCACACCATTCTCTCCACACCCCCCACTCCACACACACCCACCCCTCCGCCACACCACCCCCTCCACACACCCCCCCCTCCACACACACTCAACCCCCTCTCCACACACACCCCCACTCCACACACCCCCCCCCTCCACACCACCCCCTCCACACACCCCCGCTCCACACACACCCACACCCCCTCTACACACACCCCCCCTCCACACACACCCACACCCCTCCACACCCACCCACCCCCCCACATACCCCAACCCCACACACACACACACACACACACACACACCCTCCCTCCACACACACACACCTATCCCCCCCCTCCACACACACACACCCCCTCCACAGACACCCACCTATCCCCACCACACACCCCCCCTCCACACACACTCACCCCCCCTCCACGCACACACACCCCCTCCACACACACCCACCTATCCCCACCACACACCCCCCCTCCACACACACTCACCCCCCAACACACACCCCCCCCTCCCTCCACACCCATCCCTCCACACACACCCACCTCCCTCCACACCCCGCTCCACACACCCCCCCTCCACATCCCCCCCCTCTCCACAGCCCCCCCTCTCCACACACACCCACGCCCCCTCCACACCCCTCCCTTCCACACACACGCCACCACCACACACCCACCCTCCACACATACGCCCCCTCCACACCCCCCTCTCCACACAAACCCAACCCCCGTCCACTCCCCCCCTCTCCACACATCCTCCCCCTCCACATCCCCCCTCTCCACACCCCCCCTCTCCACACACACCCACCCCCTCCACACACACCCACCTCCCCTCCACACACACCCACCCACCCCACTCTCCACACACACCCATCCCCACCCACCCCCCCCCCACACCCACCCCTCACATACCCCCCTCCACACACACCCCCCCTCCACACATACCCCCCTCGACACCCCCCTCCACACACACCTCCCGCTCCCTCCACACCCCCCATTCACACACACCCCCCCTCCACACACCTACCCTCCACACACACCCACCCGCCTCCACACCACCCCCTCCATACACCCCCCCTCCACACACCCCCTCCACACACACCCCCCTCCCTCTACACCCCGCTCCACACACCCCCCCTCCACACACCCCCTCCACACACACCCCCCCTCCCTCTACATTCCGCCTCCACACACCCCCCTCCACACATAACCCTCCTCTACACCCCCTCCTCTCCACACCACTACTCCACACACGCCCCCCACCACACACATCCTCCCCCCACCACACACTCCCACCCCCTCCACACACACCCACCTCCCCTCCACACACACCCACCCCCACTCCACACACCCCCCTCCACACACACCCTCCCTCCATACACACCCCCCTCCACACACACACTCCCTCCACACACACCCCCCCTCCACACACACCCCCCCTCCCACATACCCCCACCCCACACACACACACACCCTCCCTCCACCACACACCCCCCCTCCACACACACCCAACCCCGCTCCACTGACCCCCCCACACACACCCACCCCCCCTCCACACACACTCACCCCCCCTCCACACGCCCCTCCGCACACACACCCCCTCCCTCTACACCCACCCTCCACACACCCCCCCTCCACACCTAACCCCCCCTCCACACCCCCCCCTCGAAACACTCCCCCTCCACACCCCCCCTCCACACCCCACCTCCGCACATCCTCCCCCCTCCACACATCCTCCCCCCTCCACACAAACCCACACCCACTCCACACACACCCCCTCCCTCCACAACCCCCTCCAAACACTCCCCACTCCACACATACCCCCCTCCACACCCCGCCTCTCCACACAAACCCATCCCCCCTCCACACCCCCCTCTCTCCACACCCCACCCTCCACACACCCCTCCCTCCACTCATCCTCCCCTCTCCACACACACCCACCCATCCCCACCACACACACCCACCCCTTCCAGACACACCCACCCCCCTCCACACACTCCCCTCTCCCTCCACAACCCCCTCCACACACACCCCCTCCACACCCCCCTCTCCACACACACACAGCCCCCCCTCCACACCACCCCCTCCAAACACACACACCCACCCCCCCTCCACACCACCCCCTCCACACCCTCCCCCTCCACACACATCCACCCCTCCGCCACACCACCCCCTCCACACCCCCCTCTCCACACACACCCAACCCCCCCTCCACACACACCCCCCCTCCACACACCCACCCCCTCCACACCACCCCCTCCACACACCCCCGCTCCACACACACCCACACCACCTCTACACACACCCCCCCTCCACACACACCCCGCCTCCACACACACCCAACCCCACTCCACACACACCCAACCCCCCTCCACACACACCCCCCCTTCCACACCCCCCCACACCCCCTCCACACAACCCCCTCCACACACACACAACCCCCCTCCACACCACCCCCTCCACACACCTCCCCCTCCACACACACCCACCCCCCTCCACACAACCCCCTCCACACACACTCCCCCTCCCTCTACAGCCCCCCTCCACACATACCGCCCTCCACACAACCCCTCTCCTCACCCCTCCCTCTACACATCCTCCCCCCTCCATACATCCTCCCCCTCCACATACATCATCCCTCATCCACACACTCCCACCCCCCCTCTACACCCACCTCCAATCACACCCACACTCCCTCCACAGCCCCCCTCCACACAACCCCCCCTCCACACACACCCACCCCCCCACCACCCCCCGCCTCCACACACACCCTCCCTCCACACACACCCCCCTCCACACACACCCACACCCATCCCCCTCTCCACACACACCCACACCCCTCCACACCCACCCACCCCCCCACATACCTCAACCCCACACACACACACACACACACACACACAACCTCCCTCCACACACACACACCTATCCCCCACTCCACACACACACACCCCCTCAACAGACACCCACCTATCCCCACCACACACCTCCCCTCCACACACACTCACCCCCCCTCCACACACACACAACCCCTCCACACACACCCACCTATCCCCACCACACACCCCCCCTCCACACACACTCACCCCCCAACACACACCCCCCCTCCCTCCACACCCATCCCTCCACACACACCCACCTCCCTCCACACCCCGCTCCACACACACCCCCTCCACATCCCTCCCCTCTCCACAGTCCCCCCTTTCCACACACACCCAACCCTCCTCCACACCCCTCCCTTCCACACACACGCCACCTCCACACACCCCCCCTCCACACATACCCCCCCTCCACACCCCCCTCTCCACACAAACCCACCCCCCGTCCACTCCCCCCCTCTCCACACATCCTCCCCCTCCACATCCCCCCCTCTCCACACCCCCCCTCTCCACACACACCCACCCCCTCCACACACACCCACCTCCTCTTCACACACACCCACCCACCCCACTCTCCACACACACCCACCCCCACCCACCCCCCCACCACACCCACCCCTCACATACCCCCCTCCACACACACCCCCCCTCCACACATACCCCCCTCCACACCCCCCTCCACACACACCTCCCCCTCCCTCCACACCCCCCCTCCACACACACCCACCTCACGCTCCACAACCCCCTCCACACACATACACCCTCCTTCCACACCCCCCCTTCACACACACCCCCCCTCCACACACCTACCCTCCACACACACCCAACCCCCCTCCACACCACCCCCTCCATACACCCCCCCTCCACACACCCCCGCTCCACACACCTCCTCCACACACCCCCTCCACACACACCCCCCCTCCCTCTACATTCCGCCTCCACATACCCCCCTCCACACATACCCCCCCTCCACACCCCCTCCTCTCCACACCACGACTCCACACACGCCCCCCACCACACACATCCTCCCCCCACCACACACTCCCACCCCCTCCACACACACCCACCTCCCCTCCACACACACCCACCCCCCACTCCACACACCCCCCTCCACACACACCCTCCCTCCATACACACCCCCCTCCACACACACCCTCCCTCCACACACAACCCCCTCCACACCCACCTTCCACATACCCCCACCCCACACACACACACACCCTCCCTCCACACACACCCACCCCCCCACCACACATCCCCCCTCCACACACACCCAACCCCCCTCCACACACACGCATACCCCCACCACACCCCCCCCTCCACACTTCCCCACCCCCCCTCCATACACCCCCATCCCTCCACACACCCCCCCTCCACACACACCCTCCCTCCATACACACCCCCCTCCACACACACCCCCCTCCACACACACCCTCCCTCCACACACACCCCCCCCTCCACACCCACCCCCGACATACCCCCACCCCACACACACACACACCCTCCCTCCACACACACACCCTCTCCACACACACACACCCACCCCCCCTCCACACACACCCACCCCCCCACCACACACACCCCCCTCTCCACACACAGCCAACTCCCCTCCACACACACCCACCCCTCCACCACACCCCCCTCCGACCACACACCCCCTCCACACACCCCCCCATCCCTCCACACCCGCCCTCCACACACCCCCACCTCCACATCCCCCCTCTCCACACGCCCCCTCTCCACACCCCCCATTTCCATACACACCCACCCCCTCTCCACACCCCCCCTCCACACACCCCCCTCCACACACACACACCCACCCCCCCCACACCCCCACCTCCACACCACCCCCTCCACACCACCCCCTCCACACACCCCCCCGCTCCGCACACACCCACCCCCCCTCCACACACACTCACCCCCCCTCCACACACACACACCCCCTCCACACACACACACCCTCCTTCCACACCCCCCCTCCACACACACCCCCCCTCCACACACCTACCCTCCACACCACCCCCTCCATACACCCCCCCTCCACACACACCCTCCACACACACACCCCCCTCCCTCTACACCCCCCTCCACACACCCCCGCTCCACACACCTCCTCCACACACCCCCTCCACACACACCCCCTCCACACACACCCCCCCTCCATCTACACCCCCCTCCACACACCCCCGCTCCACACACCTCCTCCACACATACCCCCCCCTCCACACCCCCTCCTCTCCACACCACTACTCCACACATCCTCCCCCCACCACACACTCCCACCCCCTCCACACACACCCACCTCCCCTCCACACACATCCACCCCCACTCCACACACCCCCCTCCACACACACCCTCCCTCCATACACACCCACCTCCACACACACCCTCCCTCCACACACACCCCCCCTCCACACCCACCCCCCACATACCCCCACCCCACACACACACCCACCTCCCCTCCACACACACCCACCCCCCCTCCACACACACCTCTCCACACACAGCCTCCCTCCATACACCCGCCCCCTCCACACACACCCTCCCTCCACACACCCACCCTCCACACACACCCACCCCCCCTCCACACCACTACTCCACACACACCCCCCACCGCCCACAATCTCCACCCACCACACACTCCCACCCCCTCCACACACACCCACCTCCCCTCCACACACACCCACCCCCCCTCCACACACACCTCTCCACACACAGCCTCCCTCCATACACCCGCCCCCTCCACACACACCCTCCCTCCACACACACACCCCCTCCACACCCACCCCCCACATACCCCCACCCCACACACACACACACCCTCCCCTCCACACACACACCCTCTCCACACACACACACATACACACCCCTTCACACACACCCACCCCCCCACCACATCCCCCCCTCCACACACACCCAACCCCCCTTCACACACACCCACCCCCCCACCACACCCCCCCCTCCACACACACCCACCCCTCCGCCACACCACCCCCTCCACACACCCCCCCCTCCACCCACACCCAACCCCCTCTCCACACACACCCCCCCTCCACACACGCCCCCCCTCCACACCACCCCCTCCACACACCCCCGCTCCACACACACCCACACCCCCTCTACACACACCCCCCCTCCACACACACCCCGCCTCCACACACACCCAACCCCACTCCACACACACCCAACCCCCCTCCACAAACACCCCGCCTCCACACCCCCCCACCCCCCTCCACACAACCCCCTCCACACACACCCAACCCCACTCCGCACCACCCCCTCCACACACCCCCCCCTCCACACACACCCAACCCCCTCCACACAACCCCCTCCACACAACCCCCTCCACACACACTCCCCCTCCCTCTACAGCCCCCCTCCACACAACCCCACTCCACACATACCGCCCTCCACACAACCGCTCTCCTCACCCCTCCCTCTACACATCCTCCCCCCTCCATACATCCTTCCCCTCCACATACATCATCCCTCATCCACACACACCCACCCCCCCCTCTACACCCACCTCCAATCACACCCACACTCCCTCCACAGCCCCCCTCCACACAACCCCCCCTCCACACACACCCACACCCACCCCCTCTCCACACACACCCACACCTCTCCACACCCACCCACCCCCACACATACCCCAGCCCCACACACATCCTCCCTCCACACACACCCCCCTCCACACACTCCCCCATCCCTCCACAACCCCCTCCACACACACCCCCTCCACACCCCCCTCTCCACACACACCCAACCCCCCCTCCACACCACCCCCTCCACACACACACACCCACCCCCCCTCCACACCATTCTCTCCACACCCCCCACTCCACACACACCCACCCCTCCGCCACACCACCCCCTCCACACACCCCCCCCTCCACACACACTCAACCCCCTCTCCACACACACCCCCACTCCACACACCCCCCCCCCTCCACACCACCCCCTCCACACACCCCCGCTCCACACACACCCACACCCCCTCTACACACACCCCCCCTCCACACACACCCACACCCCTCCACACCCACCCACCCCCCCACATACCCCAACCCCACACACACACACACACACACACACACACCCTCCCTCCACACACACACACCTATCCCCCCTCCACACACACACACCCCCTCCACAGACACCCACCTATCCCCACCACACACCCCCCCTCCACACACACTCACCCCCCCTCCACACACACACACCCCCTCCACACATACCCACCTATCCCCACCACACACCCACCCTCCACACACACTCACCCCCGAACACACACCTCCCCTCCCTCCACACCCATCCCTCCACACACACCCACCTCCCTCCACACCCCGCTCCACACACCCCCCCTCCACATCACCCCCCTCTCCACAGCCCCCCCTCTCCACACACACCCACCCCACCTCCACACCCCTCCCTTCCACACACACGCCACCTCCACACACCCCCCCTCCACACATACCCCCCTCCACACCCCCTCCTCTCCGCACCACTACTCCACACACGCCCCCCACCACACACATCCTCCCCCGACCACACACTCCCACCCCCTCCACACACACCCACCTCCCCTCCACACGCACCCACCCCCACTCCACACACCCCCCTCCAAACACACCCTCACTCCATACACACCCCCCTCCACACACACCCTCCCTCCACACACACCCCCCTCCACACCCACCTCCCACATACCCCCACCCCACACACACACACACACCCTCCCTCCACACACACCCACCCCCCCACCACACACCCCCCCTCCACACACACCCAACCCCGCTCCACTCACCCCCCGACACACACCCACCCCCCCTCCACACACACCCACCCCCCTCCACAAGCCCCTCCGCACACACCCCCCCTCCCTCTACACCCACCCTCCACACACCCCCCCTCCACACCTAACCCCCCCTCCACACCCCCCCTCTCCACACTCCCCCTCCACACCCCCCCTCCACACATCCTCCCCCCTCCACACATCCTCCCCCCTCTACACTAACCCACACCCCCTCCACACACACACACAACCTCCCTCCACAACCCCCTCCAAACACTCCCCACTCCACACATACCCCCCTCCACACCCCGCCTCTCCACACAAACCCATCCCCCCTCCACAACCCCCTCTCTCCACACCCCACCCTCCACACATCCCCCCTCCACTCATCCTCCCCTCTCCACACACACCCACCTATCGCCACCACACACACCCACCCCTTCCAGACACACCCACCCCCCTCCACACACTCCCCCATCCCTCCACAACCCCCTCCACACACATCCCCTCCACACCCCCCTCTCCACACACACCCAACCCCCCCTCCACACCACCCCATCCACACACACACACCCACCCTCCCTCCACACCACCCTCTCCACACCCCCCACTCCACACACACCCACCCCTCCGCCACACCACCCCCTCCACACACCCCCCCCTCCACACACACCCAACCCCCTGTCCACACACACCCCCACTCCACACACCCCCCCCCTCCACACCACCCCCTCCACACACCCCCGCTCCACACACACCCACACCCCCTCTACACACACCCCCCCTCCACACACACCCACACCCCTCCACACCCACCCACACCCCTCCACATACTCCAACCCCACACACACACACACACACACACACACACACCCTCCCTCCACACACACACACCTATCCCCCCCCTCCACACACACACACCCCCTCCACAGACACCCACCTATCCCCACCACACACCCCCCCTCCACACACACTCACCCCTCCTCCACGCACACACACCCCCTCCACACACACCCACCTATCCCCACCACACACCCCCCCTCCACACACACTCACCCCCCAACACACACCTCCCCCTCCCTCCACACCCATCCCTCCACACACACCCACCTCCCTCCACACCCCGCTCCACACACCCCCCCTCCACATCCCCCCACTCTCCACAGCCCCCCCTCTCCACACACACCCACCCCCCCTCCACACCCCTCCCTTCCACACACACACCACCACCACACACCCACCCTCCACACATACGCCCCCTCCACACCCCCCTCTCCACACAAACCCACCCCCTGTCCACTCCCCCCCTCTCCACACATCCTCCCCCTCCACATCCCCCCTCTCCACACCCCCCCTCTCCACACACA